>NC_056725.1:508826475-508846475 GCF_019279795.1 Protopterus annectens
CTCCCCAAAAGGGCCCATAACCATATCATACGAATGTGCCGCCCCTGAAATCAGACACTCTGGTTAAAGCAACCCTGTCCAGTGCCAAAAACACGGCATCATTGGGACCAGACATTGTCCCAGGCTGCGTCATACATGAGCTCAAAGATGAACTAACCCCTCACCTAAACACACTGTTCAAACTCAGCCTCTCCACAGGCTACGTGCCCATAGAGTGGCGCACAGCAATGGTTATTCCACTCCACAAACATGGAGCCGCAACGGACCCTGGGAACTTTTGCCCTATAAGCCTTATTAGCTTTGTGTGCAAGGCTATGGTGCGGATCATCATGATTTTGGGAACCTCCAAACATTGGACCCTACCAAGTTTTGCTTTGTTACGGTCAGATCATGATTCCTAAACCTTGTGGATGACTTTGACACAGATACCATGGCTATAGATGAGGGAAAGTGGTCCACATAGCCTACCTAGACCTTGTAAAGGCCTTCGACACCATTCCTCAATTTGGTGTTCTAGACAAGCTCACCAGGCTGAGCATAAACCCCTACATCACGAGATGGGTTGTCATCTGGCTCAAAGGCAGAACCCACATGGTAAATGTTGCGGGAGCTAGGTCTGACTAAACCAGTTACAAGTGGTGTTCCCCCTGGCTCAGTCCTAGGACTCCTCCTCCTGTTCGGCATATACTTCTCAGAGGTACAGGCAAGCTCAGCGGTACAGGCAAGTACAGGAGGACTATGGCTGACCAAGTTCGCAGACCGCAAACTAGGGGCTGTAATTGACTTTCCGGCTGACATGGACATCCTCCAAAAGGGTCTCCCTGAGACAGATACCTAGTGTCCGCCATGGCCTCAAGCTAAATGCCAAAAAGTGCATAGTCATCCCCTTTGGAAAAACAAAGTACCCACAAATTACCAGATAGGTGGTAGCCCCCTAAATACGTTCGAAGTAACGGATCTTGGAATGCAAGTAGGTAGTAATCTCTCCTTTGATCATCACATTGCCAAAGTGGTTAGAAAATCCTTCTATGTGGCCCACCTAATCGCAGAAGGGTTTGCATCCAGATCAAAAGAGGTCATTGTGCCCCTCTACGCATCACTCATCGGACCCTTCATAGAGTATAACCCCCGATTTGGGATGTACCTTACAAGGCACCTGCAACAGCTGCAAAGACCACAGAAGTACCTCACCAGGAGGATCACTGGCCTCAAACAGATGCCATATGCAGCTCGACTGAAGAAACTCCAGCTGTACTCTGTTGCATACTGCCTACTCAGAGCTGATTTCTGGCTGACATACAAGGCCGTGTCCAACCCAGAATTGATGGGCACGCTCTACCTAAAGAAAACTGTATCCCCTCGAGCCGCACACTCTAGGGATCTAACCCTCACCACAGTAATAAATAGGATATGCTGGAGGGATAGATTCTTGTCCCAGAGACTTTCCATGGTCTAACAAGATTCAATCTAGATTAGGCAGAGCTTCTCACTAACAGTCCAAGAGAAACCTTGACTAGTGGATGCGAAACAGGAAGTTTACCCCAGGGATTACTTCAGTGGCTCTGCTGGACAGAGGCACAGGGAACTAATCTAAGGGGACGGTGAAAGCAAACACATTCTGTCTAGGCTTATAAATGCCTTGGATATGTAGCCTAGTACCTACGTATCTATCAACAGATGTTATATATGTATATGTCTTCTATGTAAATATGTATATATATTTATATTGCATGTATTTGTGTGTGTGTGTGTGTGTATGTGTATGTATATATATATATATATATATATATATATATATATATATATATATATATATATATACGCGAGCACACACTTGCACACATACATTTCTATACAGTGTTTGTATTTTTCTTGGCTTTAGGTTCTCACTCTACATTTCTTAGTTAATTGTTGTGCTATTTTGTGGTAGTTTTCCCTTTGCTGTTGTGTGTTATAGCTGTCAGTTTTAGACCATTACTACATTGTGTTCACTAACCAGTATTTTGGACGAGCAAGTGGATTAAAAAAAATAGCCTGGGGCCGTAAGATTCTGCTACAGGATCTACATTCACTGTGCATCTGCTGTCTGGGACCTCTGCACTTAGCTTCCGACTGTGAAGCAAGTGCTTCTTTTGGGGCTAGGGCACTTTAAGGATACCTAGTCAAGCTTATGCTTACAAGTCTTTTTCCTGCCCAAGTGGGAGTTCATCTACTCTTACCTCAGAGGTTTTATCCCTCTAAGCAAAGAACATGGCAGAAGCTGAAGTACCAGTGGAAAAAAAAGAACCCCAAGGAACTAGATAGAGAAGTGAGAAAAACAAGAAAAGAAGTTTGTCTGGGAAAATGTCTGCACAGCCATTGGAGCTTTCCTGACCAGCTCCGAAGATATTGAGGTGTTAGGACTTGGAACTTCTTAAGATCCAGATACTGTCTGCTTCCTCTCTTTCTCACTGGGGTAGTGAGTCCAAGGCTTCATTCCCCTTCCTACAAGAGAAATGTTCTGTGCTACCATTGGTGGCTTAATCCTTAAGGTCTGTACATCCTTCTAGGAATCTCTTGGAAATTGATGTTGATAGGATGATGAAGTTCTTTTGCGCACACACTTTCTACTCTGGGTCGTTCTGGCACTGACTCCTTTGGCTGCTCCAGTTATGGCCCCTCCACTTGGTTCTCCTATTTTGGTCTGACTTTTTGATCTAAATCCCAAAGACCTGAGTATGCCCTGTAGAGAAGCTATGTCAGAACCATCGGCATTTTTGACTTTGACTCTGTGGCTTCCCTCACTCTCCTTACTCTGACCTTATATCGAGAGGATTCTTGGAGCTGAAGCAACGGGGCTGATGGTGTTAGGTATTGGGGTTACACTGATGTTTTTGGAGCTGTCCCTTCCGCTTTCTACTTGGCACAGTTGTCTGAGATGGGTTGGGCTGAAGTGAAGGACACTTCATCACTTCCCCTTACAGCTCAGGTTTGTCTTCCCTTGGCTTCAATTTAGTCTTTGGGCTTCTAGACATTCTAGCGGGTCCTTTCCAGATTTCGAGAAGAGGTGTCTTTACCACCCTTTGCTCCTTCTTAACTTCCAGTTGATCCTGTTGCTATAGCCACTCATTCTGATCATTAGGAATAGTCAGCATCTTTAACCTTTGTTCTCGCCAGGCTGTCTAGCCATTCTACTCTGAGCCTTCCCTGGAAGCTTACGTGGGGGGATTCCTAAGAAACGTACTTGTAAGAGTAGACATTTGGACTTTTCAACAGAGTCCCTTCCTGAATACACAGATTTTGATGTGGGAGTGGGTTCCCCACAATCCCTTCTGGAGGCCGTTTGAAGTTGAAGCAAAGGCAGGGGGTGTTATTCCGAAGCTCCCTCTCCTGTGGAGTCTGTGTTCAAGGATTTTGGGGCTGTAAACCCCAAACACTGTAACATAATACTTGGTTTAAGGTGAAAGAGCTTAATTGTTGTACTTTGAATTGAAGTGGTCCGTTGTGCTGACACTTTGCCTTTCTTCCCTTGATTTTGGGGCTGTCTTTTCTTTGTCCTGGGTGGTTCTTCCACTGACAAGCTGAAGTACTATTTTCTCAGTGGGTATGGAAGAAACCTTTTGTGGTGGAGCCAATTCCATAAAAATCTAAATTTGATTTTAGTTGCCTCCATGACTGTCTCTATTTGGAGCAATGCTCCACCAGTTGATGCTATAGCGGTTGCAGCAGCCGTATGGAAATAGCTCTCAGACGAGCGCACATCTGTTCATCCCCCACCCCGAGTAGAGAGTCTAGGTCATTAGGACAGATTTGAGAAATGGACTTATGCTTCAGCAATCTCTGCATTCAGTGCTGAACTATCTATTTCATATGATATGTTTTCAGGGGGACATGACAAAGAAGTTGGCACAAGTCCCTCTCTGGTAACCTACCTGTGGACTTCATCTCGAGTCCCATTTAGCTAGCATTCAGTTATTAGCCAACATATCCATGTACCTGCTTTGTAATGCAGTTGATGGTGCAGCCAGGGTGGTAGGCACTGGGATTTATATTTGTTGGCATGCCTGTATGCTCCTAAGTGACTTTGCTGAAGGCGTCAGTGTGTACTTCATCGGTACCCCCTTTAACAAGTTGATCCTCTTGGAACCTAAAGTGAAGGAAAGTCTTGCCAGGAATGAGCAGAATGGCAAGAACCTGTCTGCTGCTGGAATATGCTTTTTCACCTCACAAATGACCACCTGAAACAAGGTGGGAAAGCTACATTTCTAAAAGTCACAGAGTTTTGTTCAGGATGCTTATGTGGGCAGGCTACCCCCCACCCGCATGGCAGGAGGTGGGAGTAACTTCATTCAATGTCAATGCAGAGGCAGACTGCAGAATTAAGGATTTTTCTTCTGTCCTTTCACAGAGAACCCCTACCACTGCTTCTGAACGGTTGCACGGCTGTCACATTTTCTAGTCAGTCAAGGAGGTCCTTATCCCTGTACCCCAAGCCAGGCAAGGCATCACTAAAGGTTCATGTATGCAGAGTTTAATTACCAAATACTCCCTTATTCCCTTTGTTTCTTCTCCTCAGAAAAGGAGGAAAATTCCCTGACCTACCATGCAGTCAGATGGAGCTTGCAGCAGCAGAGTTACGAACTCTTTTAAAGAGAGTCACCCAGCAGGTCTCCCAAAGACTATTCTGGATTTGAGTGTTTTGAAGGTTATTTTTTTTAGCTCCAAAGAGAATGGGACCCAATGCCCATTCTAGATCTAAGCCCCTCAATTGGATTGTGAAGCAGACAAAATTCTGGATGGTCATGGTTCATTGCATTTTACCTCTTTTGAGGAGGGGAACTGGATATGTTCCACAGATCAAAATAGCAAAGCAACTCAGGGGATTTTTCAATTTCCATCTGAGAGGCAATCATTTTCAGTTCAGAGCACTACCATTTGGCCTCACCACAGTTCCTAAAGTGTTTCCACATGCATGGTGATGTCTTCATGTCGCTTAGTAATTGCAGTGTGTATCCTGGGGACTTCCATTGTTCTGGTAGGCAAACTGAGCTAGTCTGTTCTTCTGTCTCATGAGTGGTCCCTCAAACAGTGGCAAGACAGATTTTTAGTTGCTACGGCCAACTGTGCAGTGATCTTTTTGCTTCGTACTTAAACAAGAAATGCCGCAGTTACTTTGCTGTATTCCTCCACAGGGACAGACACTGAAGGGGTACTGTAGTCTACATTTGCCTTTTGGATCTCTCATGCTTTTCTACCCTTTCCTTTGAACTTTTTTCAGAAATCCAGGTGCTGCAAGGCCAAAGTTATCCTCATCATTCCTTTTTGGCCCTGACAGGTTATTTTCATATCCGCCTTGGTTGTTGGACCCTCATCCAAACTTTCTCACTCATCTGGTCAACCTCACTGAGACATAAAAACCCTGAAATTTGACCGCATGGCTTCTCCAGTTTTAACAGTGGTCAGGGATGCTAGACTGCCTACCTTGTTTTTTCAAATTTTGTTCTCTCAAAAAAATTTATACCAGAAAAGCTCACTTTAGCAAATGGAAAAGATTTACTATATGGGCTTGCTGTAGAAGTCTAGATCCTTTTCCATTGATTTTTGATCTCTGTGGTCAAATTGTTTTGCAAAGGGTTTAGTTTTTCTACTATTGAAGTACAGCTAGCATCAGTTTCCAATTTGAAAATGTGGGACCCAGTCAGACTAATATTGTTTTTTAAAGATTTCCAAGGTCTTTTTGAAAGGAGGTCCCTATTGGGGACCCTGTTCCACCTTGGGACATTAGTTTAGCCTCAGGTGTTAACTAAAGATACTTTCAATCCTGCTTCAGTAGAGTTGAAATTCCTTTCTTGGAAAACTTTTCTGTAGCAGTCGCATCAGCAAAGAGGATATTTGAGTTGCCAGCTCTATCATGCAGACTACCTTATCTGCGTTTTCATTAAGGTTAGGTAGCTCTGAGAACAAATTGCAATTTATTTGAAGGTGGCCTCTGAAGTGAATCTTAAACTGTTTATCTTCAGTCTTTTTCCCCAAAATTCTCAAACAGAGGGGAATATACTTTATATTAGTGGGGATGTTCATTGTCGACTCTGGTTTTACTTTCACAGGACAAAGGCTATTAGAAAGTCTGATCAGCTGTTCATTGCCTTCTCAAAACCTGTTAGGTCAAGGAGTTTTAAAAGTCATGTCCAGATGGTTTTCTGATTACCTCTGTTTATGGAAAGATGAAGTTGACATTACCTTTCAAACCAAAGGGTGATTCTTTCAGAGCAGTGGAAACCTTTACTGCTTTTTAGGGTAGGGCTTCCTTAGACAAAATTTGTGCTGCAGCTACTTGGTGTAGTCTACATAACTTTGTCACACTACAAAATGAATGTGCAATCCAGATCCCGTACATCCTTTGGCTCTGCAAATCTCAGAAGTATCCTTCCTTGAATCCAAATGAGTTTTTGAGTAGCTTGGGAACCCGTTCCAAATGTTGAATTGGGCAAAAGACAACATCGGGTATGAAAGTTATGTATAGATCTGTGTCTTCCTGCTTTGTCCAGTTCAACATCTCTCCCTCCATCCCCCACCCTAAATTGCCACTTTTGTACTTCCCCGGCAGAACAGTTACACCCAACCAGGGGCCTTAACACTCGAGACAGCTGCTCTTGTTGTTCTCCACGTTTCATCATTATTGCCTATGGTGCGAAAGTAGACCTGTGTTAAGGTTGGTTGTTTGGAAGGAATTTATAACTGTAAGTGGGCAAAGTTGACCTGAAGTAATCTAGCAACCAGAGGGAATTGGGAGTAGGGGACGAGTCAGAGCCCTAGGTCAAAGTTTATGAAAAAGCTCTCTGAGGTCAGTTGAATCGAACAAAAGATAAAATAGATTTAGCATTGTAGTAGGTACATAACTTTTGTTTAAACAGCTGAAAAACATTTATGCGGAGAAATCGTTTTTTACTTTTTGGGGCTGGCAAAGTGTGCAAGTGCTTTTTACTTTGTTTTTCTGGGAGGGGAAGTGACTTTACTTGAAATTTTTACCAGCTTTTGCTGCTTGTTTCCTTCAGGAAAGAGGCACCATTTTCAAACTGACCACAGAACACATTACTGGTCCCATGGTTGGTCCTTCTACCAGCCACAAAAAATGGTGTCCATTAGCTACTCCCCATTTCTACCAATAGTATTCTTCTGCATATAGGAAAATGTTGTTGATTATAAGTTCCAATAATGTGCATAACATTACTGTTTTGTTAGAATCAACTGTTACACTAGATTTCATAAACTCTTACCGAGCTAATGCCAAGTTCATTGGGAATAACAGTGAACAATTCCTGTGTAATGATGCTCATCATAAGTAGTTCATATACTGTGTTCTGTACATTTTTTGTTAGTTCATTAACCTTCCATTAGGTTATTCAAAGATAAGTTCTGGGATCCCTTAACATAGATAGAATTTTTCCTTTTATAATAGTCTGCTGTGTCCAACACAATGATGACCCCTCCTTCGTCTGCTGGCTTCACTATTATGGCATAATCATGTTTAAGTTCTTGTAACCCACTTTTGTCATCTGCTGTTAGGTTGTGAAAGCCATTGCTATTACTACAGTTTCTTAACTTAGCAACATCCATTTCACACAGCTTTGTAAAAGTTTCCACTGTTGGATGTGGTAGTGAAATAATAAGTACTGGGTCTCTTAAAACTGTTCGATGCTTGTTCATTGTTGATGTTTCCAAAGATGTTCTTTAGCATTACATTGCTGCAGTGTAATTTCGAACAAAAGGCTGGTATAAATGAAAACCCTTTATTTAACACACTAATCTGCTCTTCAGTCAGTTCACGACTAGAAATGTTGACCACAAGAGCAAATCATGCCATTAGATGTCAATTCACTTTCCTTTACTTGCTGTCTCCGCTCAATTATCTCTAAAGGTGTCACCGACGTGGCCTGATTAAAATGGGCTGTTCTTTTAAAAAAACGAAATTTGCATTGTATTACTTTTAGGTCTCGTTCCTAAGTCGGGTATACATGTAGTGTGTGCCATTGCTGTCACTTCTCTTATTTATGTTGAAAGGTGAGTGTGTTGTCAGGGAGTATTTGTCACTTGCTACATCTCCTTGCTGAAGTTTATCTATTGATATTGTATCTTTGTTACTCACTGTGTCCTATTCTTATCACTTTGCATATTCGAACTCTGCACATGTACCTCTTGTGTTGCATGTAAACTATTCATTATTTCAGTTACTCTTCCAGATGTAACTGCATCCTGTTTTGTGTCTTTGGCCAGTCAAAAAGTTTTCCAGATCTAATGTCCTGAAAATCCCTAGCTAGTTTGCAACTGTTCAGTATTTCAGCCTGTTGTCATATTGGCTGCGGTTCTGCTGTAATGCTTCAATCTTGTTCAGAAAGTCTCTTCCAGCTCCATCTTAATTCTAAAGCGTCTTGGAACAACAGTATAGTGAATGCATGCCTTGAGGTGAAACGCTACTACAGAAGCCGTTTGAGCCGATAGGCTGTGTTTTTTACTTCAAAATATTTTTTCAAAACACTCTGTTCTGCTCAAATCCTCCGAGTCAGTTGGTGCAGTATTAAGTAAATCAAGACCAAGCAACCGATTTGCTTGACTGTCTGAAAAGTCTGGCATCCTACAACTCATGGCACTTAACAGTTTATTCCTGTGACAAGTGTTCACTTCAGAAACATCAGTTCCACCTTCAGCCATGTGCAACCTTCTGAACAAACAAAACAAATTCCAAATTCCTTGGGGTCACCAGAGGTAAGCTAGTTCTTCAACTGAGTAGATCTAAATCGAAAAGACAAGATGCTGTTCCAAGAGGCTTATGAATTAAATGTATGCAGACCTATGGAAACTTGGATCCTGATTTGCTAGCATGCTGGCAAGCAATTAATTGGGAAACTAGCTTTAAGTACATCAGGCTGCTTATAGATTATTTTAAACCTGTGGAGTACCAAGCTGGCAACACGTAAACAGATGGAACTAGAATAAGCAGCTTTATTGGAGACTTTTTTGAACAAGATTGAAGCATTACAACAGAGCCTCAGCCAGTATGAGAACAGGCTTAAATTTGGCTCTAGAAACTTTCTGATTGGCCAAAGACTCACAATAAATGGGATGCAGTTACATCCGCAGGAGTAGCTGAAATGGCGAATAGTTCACACGCAACACAGGAGATTGGGACACATCGGCTATGCTCTCAGAGATCATTGAACAGAGACTGAAAGAAATAAGTGAATTAACTTCTAATAGAACGACTTGCTCTCTTGTGGTCAACATTTCTAGTTATGAACTGAGTGAAGTGCGGATTGGCGTGTTAAATAAAGGGCTTTCTTTTATATCAGACTCTTGTTCGAAATTAAGTGAATTTGTTATTGATGTTAAATGCCTTGCTAAAAAATGTAACGCTAAATAACATCATAGGAAACTACTAACTGGCATCAAACAGTTGTAAGACACCCAGTACTTTTATTCCACTGCCACATCCGATGGTGGAAACATTTACAAAGCTGTGTGAAATGGATGTTGCTAAGTTAATAAATTGTAGTAACAGCAAAGGCTTTCACAATCTAACAGCTGACAAAAATGGCTTACAAGAACTTTTACATGATGATGCCATAACAGTGAAGCCAGCAGACAAAGAAGGGGCCATCTTTGTGTTGGAGACAGCAGACTATCATAAAAGGATGATTTCTATTAAGTGATCATGAACTCCGATATTATCTTCCAGTAACCAAATGGAAGGTTAAAGAACTAATAAAAAGTGTACAGAATACAGTATAAACTATTTGACGAGGATCATTACACAGGAATTGTTGGGTTACTTTACAGTACACAGAGTCCAAGTAATTAATGGCCTACCCAAAGTACATAAGAGCATGAATAACCCACCCCTTCGTTCCATAGTATCAAGTGAAGGATGGGTCACAGAACCTTTGTCTATTTGCTGAACACATGTTGAAGATGTTACTTTATAGTACGGTTGCAGTATTAAGGTACACTTCACATTTTCTAGAATCACTCTGAAAAAATGCATCCACTTAATAACAATGAATTTGGTAATGGCCACAGTGGATGTGAAGAATTTGTTAACTGTTGTTCCCAATGAACATGACGACAGAGTGGTCAGAGTTTATGGAATCTAGTGGAACATAAAAAAAAATTCCCTGGCAGAAGTGCCAGGATTAAGGCAAAAAAAAAATTCCCTGGCAGAAGTGCCAGGAGTAAGGCAAAAAACAATGTAATACTCTAACCCAAGGCACAAGACATGATAAACTATAATTTAAAACCTCAAAAATTGTAATAAAATGAACATATGGTAAGCGCCTTCATACTCAAAGTGCTTCTTCAGACCACAGAAACAACATAAAAACACACCCATTTATAGTGCTAACAATTAGATAATTAAAGAAACAGTAGCTAATTAATGGTAAAGACCTCTGGATTTTAAGTGAGTTTTTAAAGAAACCTTCCCATATAAACCAGGAAACTTATCACCTTGTAAATTGAGCATCCAATGTAATTCTTAGTTTTGTAAAATTCATTAAATCACCTCCATGTTTATTTTCATAAACCACTTCTATTAACCTAAAAAAGAAAGCTGTGAGCAGCATCAGTCTCTAGAGTGTTTAGCTGTAGCACTCCTAATATCACCTACCCAAGTGCTATTTAGATGATGTTCTTCGTGTTTCATTGTTGCAGTCATTACATTTGGGTAATCCTGCAGGCAGGTTGCCCGCAGTTGGCCTGAATTCCAAAGTCCTGGGTCCTGCGTCGGCCGCTGTCGCCCTTCCCTGACGTCAGGTCATCAGGGGTATAAAAGGTGCAGCCGACGCCATTTTCTTTAGTCTTTCTTGCCGCACGGTGCCCGAAGCAAAAGCAGTTCGCAAGTGCCGGTTGGCCGACTCCTGAGATTTTCCAGTTCGAATTTCAGATCTGAAGTCTTCCATAAAGCTAAGTACCCCGTTGGGTAAACTTTTTTCTTGCTCCAGACCGATGTCAGAAAAAGTTATAATTGTATTTCTTGTGGGAAGCAAATACCTCATAAGGATTTTCATTCTTAATATATTCCTTGCCTAGGCCCTGACCATAATGTTCCAGGTTGTCGGTTTTGTGCTAGATTTAACCAACGCACTGTTAAGCGTCTGTATGATTTTGCATTAAACTACTTTGGACGCAGGTTTAATTATCCAGAAATGTCATCGGAAAGCCATCCGACTACCGGAGTTCACAAACAACGCAAAGAAAAAGAAAGACAACAGGGGCCCAAAACTGATGACTAAGCTTCTCCTAAGCCAGTCGCCGGTTTGCCGGTTCTCAGTGAGGTGCTTTCGCAGCCCCTGACGCCTGCTACTTTAGAGTTGCAGGCCGCTACCGACTCCCACATGGAGTCGGCTATGCTGCTGGAAACTCAAGGTATTGGAGCCTCGGACGCTATTCCTTTAGATGGATTTGGTGCCGCTGAGCAGGCACCGACTTCTGAGGTTGTATTCGGACCTAAACATCTATACATTAAACCGACTTCAAAGGCAAAGACTAAAGCGCCTTCAAAGGCAAAGAAGCAAACTCAAGAGCCACGTGGACAGGCCTCCATGCCCAAAAAGCAGAAGCTCAAAATGGCCGAAGACTTGATTACCTTGATCGGGACTCCCATCCCCCTCCTAAGAGGCCTAGGCACGAGACTGACTATGAATCTTCAGATCGGGTTTCCATTTCTTCTGATTTCTCTTCTGATCAGGAATATTCTTTTCCCTCCTATGAGGATTCTGATGCTGAAGAATCTATACCTTCAGCTTCTCCTCCTGAGGACTATTCTTTTGGGGAAACCTTGCATACCACGAGGGAGCTTTTCCATTGGGAGAGCCAAGATTTTTCAGAATCTAAAAAGAGGCTCAAGGATTTCCTGTTACTACCTCAACACAAGCCACTACCCATCCCTCCTGTGTTAGACATTGTAGATGTGTTTTCGGAGTCTAGTCTTACCCCTGACTCCTTACCTCCACCTCCTGTTAAGCCTGACCGATATTACAGGGTCCCTGACTCACATAAATTCCTTTTTAAAAACCCTGCTGCCGACCCAGAAACTATTTCTTAGGGTCCCAAAGGAGTTAAGGCTTCCGCTGCAAAAAACCCTACCCCCTCTGACAGGGATTCTAGGGCACTGGATAGATGGGGGTAAAAAGGTTTACACATCTGCTACCTTGGCTATAAGGGCCTTAAACTGTCCATTTCATATGCTCAAATATCAGCAACATGTCATGGCATTACATAAACAGAAAATGTTGTTAACCTCTGAATGTGCAGAAAACAAGGAAATGCAGGATCTATTGCATGCAGCTGAACAAGTTGGAAAGCATACTTTGCAATGTGGTTTTGTTTCTTTAGTGGCCTCCTGCAGGGCCGCCGTTACAGGTTCTGTAATTAGGAGGCATGCTTGGTTAAACAAACAAAATCTGCCTGATCATGTTAGTTAAATTATTAGATGCACCTTTACAGCATGATACTTTGTTTGGTGTTAAGGCAGAAGAGGTGTTAAAGAAAATGGAGGACAAAGCTAAATCTATGCAAACGGTCAAAGATTTTTTTACAAGTACAGCCATCTAGGTTTAGTAGACACTGGCCAACAAAGAATTGGTTCTTTCCTGTGTCAGACAGACCTCAAAGGGGCAGACCCAGATGGCCTAGAGGCAGATTTCAGGCACAAGGTTCATTCCGCTCAAAGCAATGGGGGGGCTTCTACCTCCAAAGCTGGAGAAGAAAAATCACAACCATTCAGGAAACAGTCCCAATGACTTCCCCCTGGCTGCACCAAGCTCTTATCTCCTGGCAGCCCCCATTAGGGAAAAAATTAGCACTTTTTCACAAAATTGACACATTATAACCCAGGACAAGTAGGTCTTGAATATCGTATCACAAGGCTACAAGTTTCCATTTCCATACCCTGCCAAAAGCAAACGACTGGCCGGATCTGCCAAAAAATCAATGGGCAGAGGCACAAAAATGTGTATCATCCCTCATGGACATGGGGGCCATTCAACTAGTACCAGAGCAAGATCAGGGACAAGGATTTTACTCAAGACTGTTCTTGGTAACCAGAAAGGACAAGGCCTGGAGGCCAATACTGGACCTATCTATTTTGAACACATTTCCTGGATATTCCAAAATTCAAGATGTTGACTTTGCAGCAGCTTATGCCCATTGCGGCTGTGGCTTTGGACCTAAGAGAGGCATACCTGCATGTCCCAATCAGACAAATGTGCAGAAGATACCTCAGATTCAAGGCTGGCTCAATGCATTACCAATTCTCTGCACTGCCCTTTGGCTTATCTACTGCGCCCAGGGTCTTTACAAAGTGCGTGGCACCAGTAATTGCATTCTGCAGACTGAGGAATACAAATATATCCTTACTTGGACGACTGTCTAATTCAAGCAGCGAACAAGGACAATCTGAAGTAGTTAACTTCATTTGATCGGCAACTTGTGGGTATCTGATCCGACCTGGATCAGAGCCGGCAGCTTTCCAAGCTAAAGATCCGAGCTCTCCACTCCTCCCCCTTTCCCATAATACCCTGCTACCTCCCTCCAGTCCTCGAATCTAGTTTGCCGCGGCTTCTTGAAGCACGAGTGACGAGCTCTTGGCTGTTAGGTGAGAGTAAGTTGGTAAATTTTCTAAAAATCTCCTTCAAATTTGTAGCGTTTGTTTGTGTGTGTTTCAGACCCTTAGTTAAGTGAAATCAGTTTTGGTTCAATTTTAGTTGAATTTTAGTGTGTTCCCCTTCTCCTTATCTGTGTGTTAGGGTGTGCGCATGAGTGTCATGGCCTAGGGCCCTAAGGCCATTTTTCGAAATGCGCCGAGTGTGGTCATAAGCTGTCCCCAGCGGATGACCACACTCAGTGCGTTCTTTGCCTGGGGGGTAGCCCATTTAACATCGGGCTGCCAGATTTGCGCAGTCTTTAACCCCCCGGGCGCTGAGAGACAGGAGAAACAAGTTAATCCTGGCTGGACTCTTGCCCGCAGATTCTTCTTCCTCCTCTTCCTCAGTGGCGCCAGTCGTGGCTGCGACTGTCCAGCCTTCAGCTCCCCCCTCCCCTGGCTGGGACTGAACCTCCCGCTGTTTCCCAGGGAGAGGGGGACTCTTCTGAGAAAGAGAAGAGGCATAGAGAGAGGGAAAAAGAGAGCATAGAGAGACATAAGTCACAAGCGGCGGGCCGACTCAGCCCCTTCGGCTAAACTGATCTGTTCCCCCGTGAGGGTTTCCAGGTCCTCCACCTCTCGGCTCCGTTCTCAACACTTCTCTCCGGAGCCGGAGGAGGAGTCCCGGTCACCTTCAAGGTCGTCTAGGCGGCCTTCCCGACCTGCTCTGCGACTTCTAGGTCTACTAGGAGCCGTTCCAACATGGATATGGTCTGGATGATGCGTCGATTCCTGCAGGCCCAGATGCAGATGGGAGTGCTCTTGCCCCCCCCCCCCCCGGGTGGGAGCTCAGCCCCTTTCTTTGCACCCATCGCTCCTTCTCCGATCCACTATCGGGTTTTGGAGCAGTCTGATCCGAGTAGCATCGGAGCCGGGGAGCTGGCTCCGATAGTAGTCGCTACTTCGCTGGCCTTACCCTCAAGTTTATCGGGTCATCTTTTGGATCCGAGCTCTCTGGGCAGAGAGCCAAGCTTCGGATCCGCAGGGGTGAGTGTGTCTTCGGCTCTGTTGCGGTCGTAGCACACTTCCCTTTTGGGTCTGATCACGTCGGCTCCGGCGCCAGTCCTCACGGAGCCGAGGGGACTGCTCTCGGAGCCCAGGGAGAGTGGTTCTCCTTTGGCCTTCGACGTGGTGGAGAGGGTGCTGTCGAAGGGTTCGAGGTCCCCGGTTTGTGCTACAGATCCACCCTTCATTACCTCACATATGGGCGTGTCTTCCATCGTCCGGACCCAGGGACAGCCTAAGTCTGCACCCCAGCTAGTTCCTGAAGAGGGACATGACCCCGTTGGTGAGCCCTCCTCGGACAGTCCCGCTGAGGAGGTCCCTCACAAACGAAAGTGTAAAAGGAGGCACCCCCCCCCCCCCCCGAGTCCCTTATGGAGGACACGGACTTAGAGGAAGGGGAAGGTTCCCCCCAGGTCACCTCCCTGAGGACGTCTCCTTTAGAGACATTATGGAGATGCGCATTAGAGGGGGGTGGTCAGCCCAGAAGCCTTCCTTGGGTGAGTCAGACCTGATTACTACCAGGGCATGGAAGGAGCCGGACACTGTGGAGCCAATCCCTAGGAGACCGGATAAAATCCTTGGTCCCCCTGCAGACAAGCCAGCATGGAATAAAGCTTCCCCGGTAGATGCCATGGTGGTGGCGGCTGCCACCAAGAAGGAACTGGCACAAGAAAGTTCCTCTGTCCATCCTCCTGATAAGGAGTCTTGGACGATGAACTGCATTGGAAAGCGGATGTTTGCTTCAGCCACCTTTTCCATAAGGGCGCTGAATTACTTGGCACACGTCATTAGACTTCAGCGATATCTGATAAGCGTACGCTGGGTCTCCCCCGGAGTCCATGGTGACAGAGGACAAACTAACTTTCTCGGCTCGCATGACCACTCTAAAATCGATATCTAACACTTCTATGCAGCTTCTCTCACATGCCACGGAGGTGGTGGCTAGAGCCAGCGGAGCAGGGGTAGCCTTGCAGCGCCACGCCTGGCTCCAACTTTGAGACTTTGCAGAACCCTTCAAGGCGTCCTTCACAAACACTCCCTTTGACGGTTCTATGCTGTTCAGTAAGACCATCTGCGATACTCTATTCCGAGTGAGAAAGATGGGAAGATGCTATCTGCCGTCGGAATCTGCTTCTCTGCTCCTCAAAGGTCCTTCTCAAGTAACCAGAGAGGACAAAAGAAGATGTGGTTCCGGAAGTCTTAGCAGTCCCGTTCCGCTCCCGACCCTTCGTCCTTCAGAGACAGGGGAGGACAAGGTGGACGCCAGCCCAGAGGCAGAAGGGGGCCGAAGAATTTTGGGTCGAGAGAACCCTTCTCCGACCGACCCACACAGCAACCCTGAGGGGTTGCCTGACTGCTCCTCTCTGGAGGCAGTCGGGGAGTGTTTGTCGGAGCATCTAGCAAGTTGGGAGTCTATTACTACAGATCGCTGGTTGCTCCGAATAATATCCAGAGGTTACTCTATTCCCTTCATGAATCTTCCCCCTCGAGCAAAGCGCCTCCCCGATGTCCCACCCAATCAGAGGGAGGCTGCGGCTTCAGAAATAAAGAAATTGCTAGAAAAAAAGGCCATCCACCACGTCCCCCCAGGACAGTCCGGGTCGGGCAATTACTCCAGGTTCTTTTTGGTGCCAAAAAAGATGGGGGACTTGAGGCCAATTCTCGACCTGTCAACTTTGAATCTGTTCATTGCCAAAGAGAAATGCCGGACAGGCACTCTACAATCTATTCTCCCTCTCCTGCAGGAGAATGACTGGATGTGCTCCATAGACCTCAAGGATGCATACTACCACATTCTCATGGACAGGCGATCCAGGTGGTTTCTCCGCTTTCGGCTGGGGGCCAGTCATTATCAGTTCAGGGTCCTCCCGCTCAGCCTCACCACAGCCCCAGGGTGTTGACCAAGGTCATGGCAGTTGTGGTGGCCCACCTGAGACTTCAGGGAATTCAGGTCTTTCCGTACCTGGACGACTGGCTTCTCACCGCCCACACTAGGCATCTACTGTGTTCCGCCAGGGATTATTTTTTACTCTTGGCCCGTCACCTAGGCATTACCATAAATTTCAGGAAGTAGTCTCTTCATCCTGTTCAAGTTCTGAATTTCATAGGGGCCAGAATAGACTCACTTCAATCCAAGGCCTTTCTGACAGCGGACAGGCTCTGCACCTTATCACTTCATGTAATAGCGCTTCTACAGTCCCCAGTCCCACCCGCGGAATTAGTTCTGAGAGTCCTAGGATCCATGGCAGCAGCCATCAGCCTTTCACCTCCTGCCCGTTTGCACATGAGAGTTCTTCAATGGACCTTTCAGGTCCAATGGTCCCTCCTTCTACATCCATTGGATTCACCGATTCCCCTCAGCAGGGACTCCCTTCATTGGTGGCTTAATTCCAGAGAGCTTCGGGAAGGGAGACCGTTCGTGATGCTTCAACCCCAAGCCACGGTGACCACAGACTCTTCTCGCCTGGGGTGGGGGGGGGGTCATTGCATGGGCTGAACCGTCCAAGGCACATGCACATGGACCCCTATAGAGACCGTTCTGCATATCAGTGTTTTGGAGATGAGGGCGGTGCTTTTAGTATTGCAAGCTCTTCAGGACCTTCTTCCTCCGGGGACTATTGCAATTCAGACAGACAACATGGCGGTGGTCTGGTACATCAACAAACAAGCAGGAACCAGGTCTTACCCTCTTTGTCAAGAGGCCATGAGAGTTTGGGAATGGGCGATTTCCAGCAACCATTTTCTGATAGCAATGCACATTCCGGGTTGGTCCAACATTCTAGCGAACAAGCTGAGTCTATCTATCCGCACACCTTACGAGTGGTCTCTGAACCCCTTATTAGCAAAACAGTTCTTCCTCAGGTGGGGTCAGCCTTGCTGTGATCTCCTCGCGTCTCCTTCGAATGCAAAGTGCATCAAATTTTTCACTCCAATTCCCCCACCGGGGGGAAGAGCCCCAGAGACGCTCTAGTTCATGCTTGGCCACCTGGTCTTCTTTATGCTTATCCTCCTCTCCCGCTAATGAAATTTCTACAGAAGGCTCGTCGGTTGGGGAGCAAACTGATCCTCATAGCTCCATTCTGGCCTCGTCAGATCTGGTTCCAGTATCTACGGTCTCGCATCATAGCTCCTCCTTGGGTCTTGGATCCCATTCTGGATCTGATTTCTCATCCTTCGGGATTGCAAACTCGAACCTGGAACGACCTCAAGCTTACGGCTTGGATGATCCAGTTCCGTTAGTGGCTAGCACTCCCGGTATCTCGTCTCTCGTAAAATCTGGTAGTGGCACATAAGCCTTCTACCAGGAAGATGATTAACAGTAAATGGAAGCGTTTTTCCATCTGGACCAGACATGGGGATTTGGACCCTTTTACGGCTCCCATTCCAGCAGTTCTTGAATTTCTGTCCCACATTTTCCATCAAGGGGCTAGTTCTTCTACTGTGAAGGTTCAGATGGCAATTTCTCATTTCCACATCGGGGACAATCTTGGACCCTTGGCTTCCTCTAAGATATGCAAGACCTTCTTGAAGGGCACTTTTCTATTAAGACCTCCTGTCAAGAATGCAGTTCCTCCATGGGACCTAACCTTAGTTCTTCAGGCTCTAACTGGCCCACCTTTCGAACCTGCAGCCTCTGTTGACTTAAAATTCTTATCTTGGAAAACTGCCTTCTTGATTGCAATTACTTCAGCTAGAAGGGTATCTGAACTTCAGGCCCTTTGTGCAAAGCCCCCTTATCTGGTCTTCCATAAGGACAGAGTGTCTCTCAGGACTAATCCTTCTTTCTTGCCTAAAGTGGCCTCTGAGGCTAATATCAATCAAGCCATCAATTTGCCTGTTTTCTTCCCAACTTTCAGAACAAAGGGGAATGCAGATTGCACTTGTTAGATGTGCATAGACAATTGCGATTTTACTTGCACAGGACATCTGCTTCTCGCAGATCGGAGCAACTTTTCGTTTCTTTCGCTAAGCCATCCTTTGGCAAGCCAGTTACGAAAGTCACTCTAGCTAGATGGATATCCCACTGCATCTTAAACACGTATAACGCTTCCGGTCGGCCAGAACCCTTGGGGTTTCATGCTCACTCTACCTGTTCTATGGCTACCTCTGCAGCATTTAGGTCAAGAGTTCCCTTAGATGACATATGTTCTGCGGCTACTTGAGCTTCTTCACATACCTTTATTTCGCATTATAAACTAGATCTGATATCTAGAGGGAGGGGAAGCCTTTTGCTCTGCAGTGCTCTGGAATATTCTTCCTTGAGGACCTCCCAAGTTTTTTGGTAGCTGGGGACTCTGTCCCACAGGTTGCTGATCAAATGAAGTTAACTACTAACTAAAATCTATGACATATTTTTTGGATTTTGAGGTACACATCCACAACAGATTTTTTTAAATATTAATTTGATCAGCAGTGACAAGGGAGAGATTCACAACAGGTTACATAGGATTGCTAGAGGAATCATCTTCTCCACAGATCTGGTATGCACCTAAGGCATATCTGCTTGCATGTTGTGAAGGGACAACTTTTACATACATCTAGGTTATGTACAGAAGAGGCGGCACTTAAATATGAATCTCAACAGCTCTCTGTTTTAAAGCAAAAGGCTACAAGGACAGGGACATGAGCCATATTCAGAGATGAGAACCGAGAAGAACTAAGGGACGACCCTAGTTCTCTAAGAGGAGGAGATTGGATGATGAGACTTTAACATATATGGATCGTTTAGAAGAAACAAGCTATCTCAGATGTTTACTGACTTACAGAAATGATATTCCTGAGATGTGATATTGTAAGAAAGAACTGGGGTATTCTGACCATGGATTAAGATTTGAAGAAAGTAGTGGGTGAGACTCCACACGTGTCTTTTAAAAATAAGAACTTGAGTTTACTTTGCTATAAAATGGGAATGCTCAAAACCATGCGAGAGTCAGGAACGGCAGTTTCCAATGCAGGAAATGCAAGGCTTGTATTTTTATTAACAAAAATAATTCATTCAGACATCCCATTACAGATGAGACCTATACGTTGAGTGAATAATTATGTGGACTGCTAAAATAAGAACTTGATATACCTGCCCAGCTGTACTTGCTGTCAGGGGTTTTGTGTTGACAAGACAAATAGATGCTTCAAGGAACGGATTCTCCGTTATTTAAGTGACATAAATAAAAGTAATGCGCACTCACAACACACACCAAATCCAGGAGACAAATTTTATTTCATGGCATTGGATTTAATACTGGATGACTTAAGAGGTGGAGGTATTGTAACCAAACCATAAATGGAGACAAGGTGGATAGCTGACTTGCAACCTGACCAA
>NC_056725.1:509151475-509236111 GCF_019279795.1 Protopterus annectens
CCCGGGGTGAATTTCCTATTTCCTATCCACTCATCAAGATTTTTGATTATGCTGTTCATCATAGTCCATTAATCATGACGTATCCAATTGAATTTCAGTTTATTCAGTGAATGTGTTGTAGCTTTTCTGTGCTGGGGAAGGTACTGTCCCCCCCCACATCTAACACGCACCTGACCAGAACAACTCAGTACACCCCTGGGTGGACAGCACCCCCTACTCAACAAGTTAGATGTATAATCTGTTAAAGAAAATGTTTATTAGTTGATCGCACATTTGCATGGGGCAGTAAACTCTCAGTAAGCTATTCAATCATTATCCATCAAACTCTGCCAAATTTTGGCAGCATCTAACCCAGTAGGGGACACTATACACTCTCAGGGACAAATTAATCTCCTTGATGAAGCAGGCTAATCATTAGCTTGCCAAGCTGTATACCATATCCAGTCTAAGCCAGATTTACATAATTCTCAGTAAATTGAAAGTTAATGCTGGTATACAGGTATCTGTAAAAACAGTCCCACTAAAACAAGTTGTAAATTATTAGTAGCAAAGAAATTAATTTCTCCAAAGTCGGAGAAAGTTCCATGGCAGAAGACCTCATACCTCTAAGAACAAACAAACAATTTTGGTAAGATTTTGCATAGGGAACTTCACCGTTAAAAGTTTTTTTTATCTAAGACTTGATTATAAAGCTCTTTCTTTTGGTGTTTCCATGGAATTCAGCAAAGCCTTAAGGAGAAAGGAAATAGTTTTGCAGGTGTACCATGACTACAGGAAGCTGGAAGCCCTTTCTTAGTGCAACGCACTTGGTTGCTCAACTTCCTTTAGTTTTCTGGCTTGTGAGCCACTGCAAAAAGAATAAGAACAAGAACATTGAGAAGTAAGCCATGGGCAGTAATTTAGGCCTGACTAATTCCTTTTGGTCAGAGGTGGGGAGTCCACAGAGGTTGTTTTGTAGCAGTGAGCTCTGGAGCCTGTTACTACAAGGCGATTGCCACTGCAGAGGATGCCAGCCATGAGCATGTCCTTCCAAGCTAATGTCTTTACCTGTGGTTAGTCCAGATACTGGCCCTCTGGGTCTGCATTAAGCACATGGTTCTATATAACTTCAAGGAATGGGGAGATCAGGGGTGCCTCTAATCACCTGATCGAGGTCCAAGAGTCTTGGCTATGAGTTGTGACTGCTGAGGAGGACCCCCCCACCTACTGTTTTGGGGACTCTGAGACCTGGTTCAGGGCTCCAGAGAGCACCCCTGCACTACCAGGCTATAACTCGTACCACACTTTTCGGCTGTGTAACCTGGACTGAAACACCAAAGGCGGAGGTGTGTCCATATTCATTAAGGATATCCACACCTCCAGCCTAGTTGCTCAGCATAATGCATCCGAGGTTATCCAAGTGCAACTAACTCTGGGCAAAACTGCAATCCAAATTGTAGCTTGCTACAGATCCCCTACCATGCCCCAGGATTCCCACTCCTCTTTTCTTGATGTACTGGAAAATATTAGGATTCAACCAAACACCCTAATAATGGGTGACTTCAACTACCCCACCATTAACTGGGAAAACTACTTGCGTACAAACTCCTTAGCCAACGCTTTCTGGAATTCATAAACTCCAATGCCCTAGATCAATTTATCCACACCCCCACCAGGGTCAACAATATCCTAGACCTAGTCATTACCAACATGAGTGACCGGTATTCCACACCTGAAGTCAACTCCTCAGTACAATCCGACCATAAGCTTATCACCCTTGATGTCCACATCCCGCCCCCACCCCCATTAAGGAAACCACAGTAAAAAATTTCTCCAAAGCCAACTTTATGCTTCTTAAGACAGAAGTGGTGAACTTCATGACATCCATGCAGATGGACAGTACAGTTACAACTGCTAAATCCTACACAAATGCACTCCATAAGCACTTAAACGAGTGCATGGATTGTGCTATCCCAAACAGAACCAAGGCATTATCCTCAAGAAAAAAAAAAAGGAAGCCAATCGGGTGATCCTCTGCCATAAACAAACTGTACAACAGAAGGAAGAAACTGTTGCAAAAGAGAGTAAAATCCCATGAGTGGAGGAGCTCCCTGGTCAGCCTCAGTAAAAAGCTGAGATCCGTTATAAGATCCTCCAAAGCTAGCTACGAAAACAAAATCGCCACTAAATCCAAGGACAACCACAAAGCATTCTATAGCTATGTCAAGAATCTAGATGGCAACACCCAGATCTGCTCTGAGTTACAGCACAAAGGCACGAAAATTACAGAACCAACTGATCCTGGCAGATAGGTTCAGTGCTAAGTTTACCCCCCTCTCACCCCCTAAAGGGCCCATATCTATACAGGAAGAATGCAGAGTCCCTGTAATCACAACTATGCAGGTAAAAGCTGCACTCTCTAAAGCCGAAAACACAGCAACCATGGGACCGGACAACATCCCAGGCTGCATTTTACATGAACTTTAGAACAAACTGGCTCCCCACTTAAGCACCATGTTCAATAATAGCCTCGCATCAGGCTTTGTGCCCACTGAATGGCGCACAGCAACAGTTATCCCATTCCATAAAGGGGGAGCCACCACTGATCCCAGGAACTATCAACCTGTTAGCCTGACGAGCCTGGTCTGCAAGGCCATGGAACGTATCATCATGGAACTCATAAACAAAGACATTGGTAACCTCCAAACTTTGGATCCCACCCAGTTCGGGTTTGTGAAAGGCAGAACATGCCTCCTGAAACTGATCGACTGAGGCAGTCACCAAAGCCGTGGATGAGGATAAGGTGGTTCACACAGCGTATCTTGACCTTGCCAAGGCTTTAGACACCATTCCCCCATTCTGGAATTATTGCTTAAACTCACTAAACTAAGTATAAATCCCTATGTCACAAGATGGGTTGCCAACTGGCTCACTGTCAGAATCCACACTGTAAAAGTTGCAGACTCCAAATCTGACCTCAAAGCAGTGACAAGTGGAGTACCACAGGGTTCCGTCCTGGGACTGCCCCTGTTTGGTATCTACTTCTCTGAAGTACAGGCTAACACAGAAGGCCTCTGGCTAACTAAGTTCACAGATGACTGCAAACTAGGAGCCATAGTCAAGTCCTCAAATGATGTGGACATCCTACAGAAGGGCCTCACTGAGACAGATGCCTGGTGTCAGAGCCATGGCCTCAAGCTCAGTGCCAAAAAGTGCAGCGTCATCCCCTTTGGTAAAAACTCTGTACCCATGAGCTACCACATAGGCAGCAATCTACTTAACACCGAATGCTTGATAAGAGACCTTGGGACCCAGGTGGACAGTAGTCTCTCCTTTGATAGTCACATCACCACAGTAGTCAGGAAGTCCTTCTACGTGGCATACCTCATCATAAAAGGGTTCTCATCCAAGAAAAAAAGAGGTCATTGTTCCACTCAACTCGTCACTCATTAGACCCATTATAGAGTACAACGCCCCTTTTGGAATGTACCTCACAAGACATCTGCAGCAGCTGGAAAGGCCACAGAAATACCCCACAAAGAGGATTACTGGCCTCAAACAAATGTCCTACACTGACTGCCTCAAAAATCTCCAGCTTTACTCCGTAGCATATCACCTACTCAGAGGTGATCTCTGCCTAACATATAAAGCTATGTGAAACCCAGAGCTGTTGGACATGCTACACCTAAAGAAATCCCAATCCCTCCGAGCTACATGCTCTAGGGACCTAAACCTTGTCACCACAATACATAGGACACACTGGAGGGCTAGATTCCTGTCCCAGAGATTTCCTATACTCTGGAACAAGCTACCCATCTATGTCAAGCAAAGTTCTTCAGTAGCACTCTTCAAGAAAAATCTTGATGAGTGGATGGGAAATAGGAAATACACCCCGGGGATCACTTGGTCTCTGCTCGACAGTGGCACAGGAAAATAACTTTCTTGGGTGGCGTAAGCCATGGAACCTTGCTGGCTAGGCTTACGTAGCTCCTTTGGCCAATAGCCTAGTTACCTACCTATGAACCATTTATCAAGCCTTGCTAACATCAAGGATGTAGACATCAGGTGCTTTCTCCACCCAGACTGTGTTTTGTTCAAGAGTAGTAGTGTGTGGCTGAAGACCCTTTCCCCTTTTTCAAGACACTTCAAGCCAGTCCGAGAGTCACTTCTCAGAAGAGGAAGAGAACCCCCTGCAGATACATGCTTCAACCCCTATGAGACAGAAAGGAAAGATGAGCTCACATACTCGGACTTCCTCACAGGCTAAAATATGAGTGACAGATAAACTCTGCTTCTGTTTCTCTGGCTGAGGACATTTCATGTGTAGAAATCCGTGCCTTAGAGGGATCACTTCAAATGGTAGACTAGGGAGAGCTGCATGGATGCTGCTGAGAGGTAAAGACAAAGATGGCTCCTGCCTAAAAACTCCCTTTAATCCTAGAGTGAAGGCATACCACAGCAACAGTTCCCTTCTGGGCTATTAATTGTCACACCTAGATGATAAACTAAAAGGAGTACCCATCCAACAAATGGAGGACATGCTTGGGGAGATCCCCTAACAGACATGAAAATGAAACTGATTAAACTTGTGCAGATGGTAGTGTGGGTGGGCAGACAAGCAGTTAAAAATAATTGTAGTATGGTGGGTACATCATCCAGGGCTTTTGCAACGGGGACTTTTAGGAGATGTGCAAGACCAAGGCTTTTACTTCTGGCCAGAGAATGGCAAGGTGCAGCTCCTCAGTGTCTCATTAAAAAAGAGTTGCTATGTAGACCATCTTCGCAGGACGTTTTCTGAAACTGAAGGCCAAAAATAAAATATGGAGTTGGTGAAACAACTGATATTCTTACTGCAACTTACATAACTGTACTTTCCATCCTTCCGTTCACCCCAAAGTATGCTAAGAACTGCGTGGCTAAAACATGGCTCTGTTTTGATGTCTGGTAGAAGAGAAGCGAGCCAGTAGAAAAGGTCCTTTTCAAAAACTAAAGTGGCAAGGCCAAAAAGGGGAGTATGAGGGCCAGCAAGCCTGTAAACAAGACGGCAAGAGTGCCAGTTACTCTTCTCCCCATCCCATCTCAACCCCCAGCCTTTAAATCCCTGTAATTGAATCAGGCACCCTTCTATTTTTAACTCCAGAAAAATGGAAAATCTCAGAAGACAACTAGACATTGATGGTCTCCTTTCCTTTATGTCTTAGAATACCAAGGAATACTGCCACTGCCTAGGGACTGAATCCATCTAGTACCATGCTATTTAAAGAAACTGCTGTGACAGGCAGCATATGAGAAGGTTCCACAGGGAGTGGAAGTCACTAATTTTCAAAAGGCTTTTTCTACTTTTTGAAAGGAGAAGTAATGGAAGCCTAAACTATAATATTGTTTCACATCCTTGAAGGTCTCAACATTTTGGATGCTTACCTTTCAGACTGTTGCCACTGGTGATCCTAAATTTAAAGGGTTCCTTCCTAGACTGTACTCATGAATAGAGACCAAAGCCATTTTTCTTTTTATTCAAGATGTGGTAATCCCAGCATCAGTTTACCTCCTTACACTTTGGGCCGGATGCTCTGCCCATAGTTTTCAGAAAATATCCACCCCAGTAATAGTCTGTTGCAGAACCTAGGGCATTTATATATAATTTTACTTGGGTGAAGACCTAGTTCAAACCCAGACAGAGGAGGAGGTATAGAGTATAATGTTAAGTTGTCAATCTCGCCTTCATTCTTGCTGGATGGGTTCGGAGCCGATCCTCGGCTCCGACTCGGCACTTGCTAAGCTCGAGAGCTAATTTTGCCAGCTCGAGGCAACCCTATATCCCATGATGCAAGGCGGAGATTAGTCAGATCTCGTTTGCCGCTTCGCTAATGAGGTGCCTTCTTTTACCAGCTCTTGGTAAGTGAACTTTTCAGAGACTTTTCGTCTACCCCCCTTTAATTTTATATATATATATATATATATATATATATATATATATATATATATATATATATATATATATATTATATTATAGTTATCGACTCACTGTAGCCCTATTCCCGTCAGTGTTCCCTTCTTTTTGACTAAATATTCCCTTGTCCCTAGTCAGGTCTTATGCCTTCCCCTCCCTAAATTTTTCCTGTCAGGGATTGTTTGTGTGTGACTCTGCGTTTTCCCTGATTAATGTAATTTAATTTAATTAATTTAAATTTATTTGTTGGAGTGAGTGTTTGTTGTGTGTGTTTGTGTTACTGTTGTTCATTGACGCAGTCATGTCGAGGGACACTAAGGTCTCAGGCTTCAAGAAGTGTGACTCGTGCTGTCAGAAGATGTCTCTGACAGACAGTCACACTTCGTGTTTATTGCCTGGGACCTTCGCACCTGCAGGACTCTTGTGCTATTTGTCATGCTTTCAGCCCAAGAGTCCTGCAGGAACGTAAAAAACTCCTATTAAGGGGCTTATTAAAGCCCGAGAGCTCCCCGACTAAGTCGGTGCCAGGGAAGCCCTCTAAGCTTGTTAAGCCTTCAGCTCAAGCTTCCAAGCCGTCGGCTTCAGGTCCTTCCTCACCAGGCTCGAGATCGGCTCTGGCTGGAGCCGATCTTTCCATGCCAGTCTCAGTATCGGCTCCATCCGGCACCGATACTACCAGATCCAGACACTCAGTGTCGGCTCCGGCTGGAGCCGACGTATCTTCGTCTCCGATGGCTCCATTGATCTCAAAAAAGAGATCTCAATCCCCTTCAGTGGAATCCATACATTCGGCTCCGAGATCACCTTTGCTCTCAGAGCAGAGCCATCAGAGCCGATCTTCTTGGTCATCCAGGCTATCTGATCACGACTTTGAGAGTGTGGTGAGTAGACTACTAAAGTCTCAGGCATTGGCCCAAATACTCCATAGCCCATCTCAACAGACGGTAGCTGTATCACATCCACCGAGCATTCCCCCTCCGACTCTCTTACAGAGTTCGGAGCCGGAGCTCCTCGGAACTGGTACCGTTGTGACTTCGGAGCCGATACCACCCCTTTCGGCTACTTCGTCCTCGGCTCCGATTTCCTCCTTGAGACCTTCATTGGAGGGATCCGGGCGTCTAGTCTCTCTCGTCGGCTCTGAGGGGGCGAGTGGCATCGGACCCTTGTCCGACCCCGTTCTCCCCCTCGGAGCTTGGGCGTTGATGAGCTCGGCCCCGACATCTGCCTCGGAGCCTTCCCTCTCGGTGAGGCCTGGGGTTCCTATCTCTTCGGAGAGGGAGCTTTCTGGTCTCTCTGACGGGGGAGCCTTTGAGGTGATGAGGAGTGTACTAGCCCCTGGGCTTAGTCAACGGACAGTTCCATCAGCTCCTCCCACTACAGTGCCTGCTGACGTCTTTTCTCCCTCTCTTGCTCCCGGACCCAGAGATCCAACGCCTCAGGTTTCCCCATTGGGAATATCTTCCTCTTCCGAGGCTTCTCCTGATCAGTCAGGTGAACCCCTGCGTAAGAGGAAACATTTAGACTCCCCTGAGTCTACTACATCAGATACTGACTTGGATGAGTCGGAGGGATCCCCAAGGTCCTCCTCTGAGGATGTCTCAGTTTCAGACATCCTTGAAATCCTGAAACAGAGGGGGAACTGGCCTTCCCTTAATCCCTCCGAGGACGAGTCAGTATACCTGGAGGCGTTCGGATCTCGACCCTCCACTTCCTGGGTGTCTCCGCCTTTCGACCCTCTCATGGAGGTAGTGGCTCGGAAGGCATGGATGGCTCCAGATTCGGTGGAACCTATCCCTAGGAGACCTTCAAAATTTATTACTGCCCCACAGAATAGACAATTTTTGACAAAGGGTGTCCCAGTTGATGCCATGGTGGTGGCTGCTGCCACCAAGAAGGAATTAGCTGATCCTTCTGTACCTGTCCATCCTCCTAATAAAGATTCTAGGACTATGGACTGGTACGGTAAGCGGATTTTTTTTTCAGCGACTTTTGCTATGAGATCGCTGAACTACTTATGCCACTTCACCCGCCTTCAAAGAGACGTTCTTAAAGAGATGGGAGAAGTCTTACAGGATCCGTCAGCTGCTGGGTCTCAGGATAACATTACCTCACAGCTAGGAATCCTTAACTGCATTGCTAACTCCTCCATGTGGCTCATTTCTTATGCAGCCGATGGAGTGAGTAGGGCCGCAGGCACAGGAGTGGCTTTAAGGCGTCAGTCCTGGTTGCGGCTTTGTAATTTTGCAGACCCCTTCAAGGCATCATTCACAAACTCCCCCTTTGATGGCTCGACCTTGTTCGGTCCTCAAGTGAAAGACGCTTTGACTAGATGCGAACAAGATGGCAAGACTCTTTCTGCTGTAGGAGTCCGTTTCTCAACCCCTTCTAGACCTTACCCCAAAGGACAGAGGGGAGGGAAAATGTGGTTCCGCAAATCTCAAGGAGTCACGCCTGACGCACTAAGTCAGTTTACCCCCAGAGGCAGAGGGGGTAACAATAATAGACGCCGCCCTAGGGGCAGAGCTGGTCCGCAGAATCAGGGTAGCAGAAAGCCTCTTTCTGACTAACCCTTCCAGCATCCCTGAGATGTTGCCCGATTGTCCGCCTTCGGAGGCAGTCGGGGGAAAGCTATCGCTGTACCCAATAGCCTTGCTTTCCCTTTCTCAAGACAAATGGGTACAGTCATTTATATCAGAGGGTTACAGAATTCCCTTTATTCAAACCCCAATTCAACAAAAGGGAACCCTTCCAGACGTTCCACCCGGTCTAAGGGAATTAGCAGTACTAGAAATATCAAAACTGCTAGTAAAAAGAGCCATCCAGCCAGTCCCAGCAGACCAAATAGGATCCGGAATCTACTCAAGGTTCTTTTTAGTTCCAAAAAAGACAGGAGACTGGAGACCAATATTAGATCTCGGCAAACTCAACAAGTTTGTAAAGAAATCGAGATTCCGGATGGTCACGCTTCAGTCCATTCTGCCCTTTCTGGGCAAGGACAATTGGATGTGCTCTATAGATCTTCAGGATGCGTACTACCACATAAAAATTCACAGATGCTCCAGAAGATTTCTCCGCTTCCGGCTGAGGACCAGTCACTTCCAATTCAGAGCCCTGCCCTTTGGACTCACTACAGCCCCCAGAGTGTTCACCAAATGCATGGCAGTGGTTACGGCTCACCTGAGACGTCAAGGATTCCAGGTGTTTCCATATCTAGACAACTGGCTCCTCACTGCCACCACCAGGCATCAGCTTCTCCAAGCCAGAAATTACACCATTCACACTTGCAGAGGGCTAGGAATTTCTATAAATTTCGAAAAATCTGCCTTGTCACCTTGTCAATATATTACTTTTATAGGTGCAAGATTGGACTCTGTACAACTTTCAGCAAAGTTGACAGACCAAAGGATCTTGGACATTCAAAGACACGTCCAAGTGATTCTATTCAGCAAAAAAATTCAGGCCAGATTTGCTCTGAAAGTACTGGGTCTTATGGCGGCTGCCATAACTCTTCTTCCCCTCGCCCGCTTTTACATGCAGCTTCTACAATGGATGCTATTCACCCAATGGTCCTTTCAACAACTTCCCATGCGTCACGAGATCATAGTAACTTCAACATGCAAAAGACATCTGACTTGGTGGATATCGTCCCCTCAAATCCATCAAGGCAGACCATTTCTTCCTCTTGCCCCGGTTGCCACGGTTACATCGGACGCCTCCCTGATCGGGTGGGGAGGGCATTATCAGGGCAGAATGGTCCATGGCACTTGGCAACCTTTCGAGTACCATCTGCACATAAATGTTCTGGAGATGAGAGCAGTGCTTTTAACGTTGCAAGCCCTCAACGACTCTCTTCCCCTGGGAACTATTGCAGTCCAAACGGACAATATGTCCGTAGTGTGGTATATAAACAAACAGTGCGGAACCAAGTCCTATCCACTGTGTCGAGAGGCTCTCAGACTTTGGCAATGGGCAATCTCCTCTCACCAGTTTCTGATAGCAACGCACATCCCTGGGAAATCCAACATCATAGCGGACAGATTGAGCAGAGCTATTCTCATGCCTCACGAGTGGTCTCTCAAACAGTCAGTGACTGAAGAGATTTTTCGGAAGTGGGGTCTTCCTTGCTGCGACCTTTTCGCTACACCTCAAAACAGCAAATGCCCAGACTTCTTCTCTCTCTTCCCCCTTCCAGGCCATCCCCCCAGAGACGCTGTAACCCAAGATTGGCCCCAGGGACTTATTTATGCCTTTCCACCTTTTCCGCTGATACCCCAGCTAATTCAGAAAGCAACCGCTTTGAGAGCCAAGTTGATTCTCATTGCCCCTTATTGGCCTCGACAGATATGGTTTTCGTTCCTACATCATTACCTCTTGGTACAGCCATGGCATCTGGACCCGGTTCCAGACCTTATGACCCACCAGTCGGGTCAACTGCACCAATCCATACCCTCTCTCAACCTCACTGCTTGGTTGCTCCACTTCCATCCTTAGCTAGGCTTCCTATGATTTCTAATCCTGTACGGGATATCATAGTAGCTTCCCTGAAATCTTCTACCAGAAATATTTACACTAGTAAATGGCGACGTTTCTCTTTCTGGGCAAAAGTAGGCACATAGACCCCTATACTGCTCCAATTCATTCGGCATTGGACTTCCTAGCTGACATTTTTCATTCAGGATCCTCTTCTTCCACAGTGAAAGTTCAACTGGCAGCCATTTCAAATTTTCATATAGGCTTTTTGGACCACAACATTGTCACATAAACTTTACAAGGCATTCCTTCGAGGTATCTTTTTATTGAAACCTCCGATTAGAGACCCCCCGCCACAGTGGGATCTAAATTTAATTTTAACATCCTTGATTCTTCCCCTGTTCGAGCCTGCAGCTGCCTGCTCTTTGAAATTGCTTTCTTGGAAGACACTTTTTCTAGTTGCCATTACATCTGCCAGAAGAGTATCTGAGCTTCATGCTCTCTGTGTTTGCCCTCCCTATCTAATATTCCACAAAGACAGGGTATCCCTAAGAACTAATCAGTCTTTCTTACCAAAGGTGGCATCACAAACTAACCTAAATCAATCCATTGATCTTCCAGTATTTTTTCCGAACTATTCTGTTAGAGCTGAACAAAAGTTACATTATCTCGATGTTCACCATCAGCTCAGATATTATCTGGATAAGACAAAAATTTTTAGAAAATCTGATCAACTATTTCTATCCTATGCAGAGAACAGGAAAGGCCTTCCAGTTTCTATGGTAACTTTATCTAGGTGGCTGTCTTCTGTGATCACTTACATTTATCACCTCAGAGGCAAAGAGTTGGTTTCTAACCCAAAAGCCCATTCTACCAGAGCTCTAGCTACATCTACAGCTTTTCAAGCTAGACTTCCAATAGACACTATTTGTGCAGCAGCCACATGGGCCTCTCCTCATACCTTTGTTACACATTACAAACTAGATTTGGTCTCCAGAGATGGAGCAAATTTTGGTTCCACCATTCTCAAGAGTCTGTTCCATTGAGCCACCCAGGATAGAGGTGCTAGGGACACGGTCCCATCCAGCAAAAATGAAGGCGAGATTGACAACTTAACATTTAGAAGTTATGTACCTATCATAACGTTCCATGTTAGTTGTCTTCTCTCTCCTTCTTTCTTGCGTCCCGCCCTCCATCCCCCTAGCCTGGTCAGACCGGGAAGATTATAAATCTTCTATTAAGAGGTTATTACCTTTTTTCTAGCTGTTCAACTCCTAGTGTCACTAGGTTATGTTGATCCTTTCTAGAGGGTTATGATGTTATTTAGTATCCTTATTTTCTTCCTCCTCTTAAGTTGGAAGAAAATACTGCTATTTTCTTTAGCTACCAAACGAGATCTGAGTAATCTCTGCCTTGCATCATGGGATATAGGGTTGCCTCGAGCTGGTAAAATTAGCTCTCGAGCTTAGCAAGTGCCGAGTCGGAGCCGAGGATCGGCTCCGAACCCATCCAGCAAGAAAGAAGGCGAGAGAAGACAACTAACCTGGAACGTTATGGTAGGTACATAACTTCTAATTATCCCACATCCTGAAATTACCCCATTGAATCTGTCTAAATATTGTCTGAATCCATCAAAAGCAGTGTTTTTTCTGGGGCGGTGGAGGTCCAGAGGGGCATTCAGTGATCTGAAAAGGGCATTTTTACCCCCCCCCTCTTTTTTTTTTTTTTTTTTTACTTGTAGTAAAAGCAAATATTTGCATATGATATGTATTGTATATAATGTCAGCTGAAGTTGCATTAAGAATAATTGTGTAGAAATTTCATATCAGAATTATAAATAAAGCTACTGCCTTTCTTCAACCTATTCCAAATTTGAATAGGACACTTTCAAGTGAGTGCATGGTCTGAGTATATGTGACTTGTTTTTTCCCTCCTTGGAGGCAGGTGTCCTATGATGGCTGGTATTGACAAGGGACAACTTTTGTGTATTGTCTGAATCTATAAATGTGTGCAGCGGTCATCAATTTCGTATCTTTTTTTTTTTTTTTTTTTTATTGGGGTAGGAAGCCAGATAAAATTGTAGGTAGTGTTAACAGTAGATACTGCCATTAGCAGACTACATACATGACTTTTTTAATTTACTTTTGCTGTGGTCAACATGGGGAAAGGGTTCCCTACATATCCCAACTTTTTTGCTCATGAATTCCCTACATAGCCAGAAATAATGGGATGGGACCAAAGTTAGGGACAGGTTTTAATATTGCCCTGATTCATTTAAAAAGGTACTAGAACAGAAAAGTATGAAACTTTTAATGTCTACCATTATTGAATTGTTGGTAATCCCCTGTGATTTACCAGAAAGTCAGGAACAGTGCAAAATATGAGGCAAAATCAAGGGACAGCGGAGAATTATGGCTCCCTCTACACCTTTCAGGTTTGCTTAAGAATTCTACACATAGCCGGAAATAATGAAGGACAAAGTCTGAGTCAGTTTTTCACGTTATCATAATTCACTTAAAAGGTCAACAGAACAGGTTTTGCATTTGCATGTATTTTCTGGACAATAAGAAGTATGTAACTGACGTGCTTGTAATCCTAAATGATTTAGCAGAAAATCAGGTGTGGTGAAAGTCTGAGATGTTTCACAAAAACAGGTGTAGGTTAGAGGTGTTCCCCCAATTTCTGTATAACTGTGTTATGCAAGGACTGAATCATGAGTGGAAACACACACACGTATGTAGAGGTATACACTGAAGTATCTTTTCTGCTGCTTGTCTTCAGAAGGTCATTTCTCTTTAAGTAGATGATCCAGGAGCCAAGGGAACAGTCCAGTATTTCTTATGTGTGTGTGAGGGCTCTCTCCCCCCACCTCGCCCAGTGGTTCCAGCACCCATGATAGCAAGATGTTCCAGTTTGCTTCACTTGTTTGCATTCTTTATTAACAGATCTGTGTATTAGTACCATCACTTAACAGTGGTTCATAGGTCTGATGGTCGAGCTTAAAACCTTGTTGTTTTTCTACTTTAATCATGCCACCTTCATTTTCTAAATTGCTTGTCTAGGTGAGAGTTGCAGTGATAGCCAGCTGAGCATGGTAAACTAGACTTTCTCTGTTAAACAGCAGCAGTCCTGAGAATGTCCTGTGAGTTCTGCAGGTATTCTAAGGCAAGTTGAACGAAATAGATCCTCCCGTGTGTAAGGTGTCTTAAGGCTACCCTCTCAGTGGGATGTGTAGAGTTATCTTCAGTAGGTTCCCAAAGTGTCTCAGCTGACTGAATGTGATAGAGCAGTGAACTAGTCCATGGTCTTCCCAGAATGCGGAAGTCCTCACTCTGTCATGGAGGAAGAAAACCCATCTGCTCTGCAGACGAGCCTCATTGCTAATGTTTAAATCATGATGTTATGTAGTCCAATCTCGCCTACATTTTTACCCGTGGGTTCAGAGCCGAATGTCGGCTCCGACTCGGCCAAAACTTTTCTTGCTCAAAGTCTTTCTGTTGGCTGGGCTAAGATGATATCCCATGCTGCACTGCTCTACATCCCCAGATCTCGTTTGCCGCTTGTGTAGCTCGGACGTGGTCTCGCTCTTGGCTGTGGCTAAGTATCCTTTTTCTTCTTCTTGAGAGAATTTATTGCAAACAAAAAGCTATTTTAATAGCTATTGTTCGTTTGAGATTATTTTGTGGAAAAGTGTGTGTGTGATTGTTTCTGTAGTATCCCACTAGCTGTTCCAACGGGCTAGGCCCATTTCAGTTAGAGGACCTAGTCTGTCCCCTTGCTTCCCAGTGTGACAACTTTCCGGTCTAAAACAGTTTAATTTAGAGGTTTTAGTCCCACCCCCCCCCACTCTTGTGTGTGTCAGAGGATCGTTCGTTAGAGTTTTTTGTTAGTGATAGTTTTCCCGTCCTAAGTGTGGTGTAAGTGTCCGACTGTTTTTTCCAGTTGGTTCCTTACCTGTAATTGTTTGTCTTGGTGATTGGTGGTAGTTGGTTATGATGTCTAAAGATTCTAAGGAGCACAAGCCCTCGGGCTTTAAGAAATGCTCAAAGTGTGGCTATAAAATGTCCATTACCGATGGACATTCTGTCTGTGTATATTGTCTGGGAGCAATCTATTTCCAGGAGTCATGCAGCTTCTGTCATGCATTTAGTCCTAGGGTCCTTCAGGAAAGAAAGAATAAGTCGATTTTGAAGGGACTTCTGAAACCCTCATTCGAAGAGGGCCTGGAAACTGCTTCCAGCTCTAAAGCTAAAACCACTAAATTAAAAAAGAGGTCTCCGGCTCCTTCAGTCTCCTCGGAGCCACCGGAGAAAATAGCTAAATCAGCTTCGACATCCTCTGCTCCACCGTCCTCGGGGCCACAGGAAGCGTCAGTGGTGATGGAACCGGCGTTGGCTCCAATCATGTTAGAACCTATTCGGAGCCGATCGCCTAGTATTAGGCAAGTATCACGTGAGAGGAGGTCTTGATCTCCCTCCCTGTACTCCAAATCCTCCAGGACATTATCAGATGTGGACGTCGTTAGAGTGGTGCAGAGACTCCTTCAGTCGCCGGTTTTGGCAAATTTGTTCTCGGCTCAGTCCCAGTTGGCTCCGGAGCCCATCCTGCAACCTACTTTGATACTTCCAAGCACATCCCAACCTTCGGAGCCTGAGTGCTCGGCTCCGTGTGATGTCTCCAGGTTGGTTCCGATGGTCCTTCCTGGCTTATCAGTGCCAACATCAGCTCCGAACCGGTCGGCGCCGTCCACGGGATTCAGGACTCTGGATTCTTCAGTCGGACCCGAGGGAGAGGCTTCGGGACATCTCTCTGTTCCTAGTCTCCCTCTCAGTGCTTCGACGTGGGGAAGTCCGACTCCTGTCGTGGCTTCTGAGGCTGGTCGCTCCTCAGACTCAGGGAGACCAGCCTTTGAGGCCATGCGGAGTGCGCTGGCCAGATAGTCAGTGACATCATGCGGGTCGGTCATTCTGTCCCCTACTACTCCGGTGTGGTTTTCTTATCACCACCTACCTTTAGACAGCGGAGCCCCAAGGCCTCCGGGTACCCCCATGAGTGGTCCCCAAGTTTCTGAAGGCCCCTCAGAGTGCTTGCCTGAGGAGCCCCCTAGAAAGAAAACGTGCAAGAGGAAGCACATAGACTCCCAGGATGAGTCTCTCACATCAGATACTGACCTCGAGGAATCTGAGGGGTCCCCAAGTCATCCTCTGAGGAAGTTTTTCTCTGACATCCTAGAGATCTTGAAACAAAGAGGTGACTGGCTGTCCAAAGCCCCCTCCGAGGAGGAGTCTGTCTTCCTGAAGACCTTCGGTGCTCAGCCCTCTGCCTCCTGGGTGTCTCCACCCTTCGAACTCCTGGATTTCATTTGTCGAAGGGTGTGGGAGAACCCTGACTCTGTGGAACCAGTCCTCAGGAGACCCAATAAATTTCTGTCTGCTCCCCCAGGTAAGGAGTTTCTGTCCAAGGGAGTCCCTGTGGATGCCATGGTGGTGGCAGCGGGCCACTCAGGAGGAACTAGCCAAGGCTTCTTCCACTGTCCATCCTCCTAACAAGGAGTCTAGGACCATGGCCCGGTACGGGAAGTGTACCCTCTCTTCAGCGACCTTTACCTTACGGTCACTGAATTATTTATCTCACTTTACACGGCTCCAGACAGATCTCCTCAAGGAGCTTGGAGATACTCTCATGGGTAACGTTTCTGAAGCAGTGACCCAGACTGTTAACGCCCAGTTGTCTACCCTCGATTCCATTGTTAACTCCTCCATGAGGCTGATTTCATATGCAGCCGAGGGAGCGAGTAGGGCAGCAAGTTCAGGAGTCACTCTTAGGAGACAGGCCTGGATGTACCTTTGTCATTTCACGGAGGCCTTCAAGTCTTCATTCACCGACGCCCGTTTTGATGATTCCTCTTTGTTCGGAACCAAGGTGAAAGACACCCTCACCAGGTGCAAGCAGGAGGGAAAAACTCTGTCTGCTGTAGGAGTCTGTTTTTCCCTTCCCTCTAGGCCTTATCCCAAGACCCAGAGGGGTGGAAAAATGTGGTTCAAGAAATCAGAGGATTTTTCCCGGTGCACAAGTTGAGCCCCCCCCTCCAGAGGCAGAGGAGGGGAGGGTTATTCAGGGAGACGCCGCCCTAGAGGCAGAGGAGGCCCCCGCAACTCGAGAGACCACGATTCCTTTTGCAGATGTCCTTCATGGATGCATCTGCAGTCATAACAAATGGGGTTGTCCTGTCGCCAGGCAGCCCTTCGGTCGGCTGGATTCCAAAGTCTGGGTCCGGCTTCGGCTGATGTCGCACTTCACCCGACGTCATCTCTGCTGGTCTTCAGGTATAAAGGCATCAGCCGACGCCATTTTCCTCAGTCTTTCTTGCCGCGTGGCGCCCGAAGCAGAAGCTGTTCGCAAGTGCCGGTCGGTCAGATCCAGAGATTACTACTACCGAATACTACTTCGAAGACTTCTAAAAGCTAAGTACCCCGTTGGGGACTCTTTCTTGCCTCAGCCGATGCCAGAAAAAGTCAATAACTGTTTAACTTGTGGGAAACAAATACCTCATAAAGATTTCCACTCTTACTGTTTGCCTTGCTTAGGCCCAGACCACGACGTAGCAGCCTGTTCGCCTGTGCTTCCTTCAACCGGCAACGCTTAGGCGCCGGTCGGAGTTTGCTGAACAGTTTTTCGCTCAGATTTTGCGTACATTATGCCGTCGGATCCTCCGACTACCCAAATTGTTAAAAACGCAAAGAAAAAGACCGACACTCGCGGTCCGCGGTTTCGGCCGAAACCACGGTTAAGCAAGCCACGAGTGTCTCGGTTTCGGCCGAAACCGAGAAAACTGGTCAATCTACAGCCGAATCCATGACTACTACTGAGGCTCCTGCTACCTTACCTGAATCAGCCTCAGAAATTTTGCCTGCAACTGTGGTTCCTACTGATCTATCAGACACCATCCCCTTGGATATCTCTACCCCAGCACGTGGTGCTGCTAGGCCTCCTGCAGCCATGTCTATTAAGGCCTTTGCCAGGGCTAAAGCAGCCAAATCAGCTAAATCAATGCCTGTTAAACCACCCTCACTCAGGCCCACTTCTAGTTCACAAATGCTTACTCTGGCAGAAGATTTAATATCCTTAATTAGGGGATCCCAATCTCACCCAGACAGGGCCTCTCAGCCCCCAGAAAAGAGACCTAGAGCAGAGCCCCCCGAGCCTGTGTCCTCTGATGATTCTGCTGATGACTCAGACATTACAGACCAGCCAGAGGCTCCTTTTTCCAATTATGAAGATTCAGATGCTGAAGAATCCATTCCAGCTGCCTCTCCACCAGAGGAATTCTCCTTTGGGGAAACCTTACATGCCATGAGAGAACCATTCCAATGGCAGGGACAAGATTTCTCAGATTCAAGAAAAAGGCTTAGGACCTTTCTGCACTTACCACAACATAGGCCCTTAGCTATACCTCCTGTCCTATCTGTTGTGGACGATGCATTTAATGATGTCTGCACTGCACCTGATTCTTTACCTCCAGCCCCTGCCAAACCAGATAGATTTTACAGGGTGCCAGACACTCATCACCACTTATACAAGGCCCCACTTGCAGACCCCGAAACTATATCCCAGGGGCCTAAGGCAGTAGCCTCGACCACAGCGAAAAACCCTATTCCCTCTGAAAGGGAATCCAGGTCCTTAGAGAGATGGGGGAAAAAGTCTACACCTCTGCTACTCTCTCTGCTAGAGCTTTAAACTGTCAGTTTCACATGATCCAATACCAAGAGTTTATGCTTGATCAGTTAATTAAAAAGCTGTCCTCTGATGAATCTTTAGATAAGAAATATGTATTAGAAATGGTGAATAACATCCAACAGGTTAGTAACCATTCTTTAAAATGTGGCTATGATGCACTGGAGGCTTCATTTAGATCAGCCATGACTGGCACAGTGATAAGAAGGCATGCATGGTTGAAAGAACAGGTCTTGCCGGATCATGTTAAAGCTAAGCTATTGGATGCTCCTATGGATAAGGCCAGTCTATTTGGGGAACCTGCCCAGCAAGTAATGAAGAAAATGGAAGAGAAGGCAAAATCTGTACAAACAGTTAAAGATTTCCTACAGGTTCAGCCCCCAAGGTTTAGCAGGAACTGGCCTGCCAAAAATTGGTCCTTTCCTGACTCCACAAGATCCCAAAGGGGCAGGAACAGACGCTCTAGGGGCAGAAATCAATCCAGAGGAGGTGCCTACAGAGGACGACAGTGGCAAGGCAATAACCGAGGCACAGACGCAACCACTGCCACTGCAACAGGACAATCACAGTGACTTGCCTCTGACTCCGCCTACCAGGGAGCAAATAGCAGCACCATTAGGCGGAAAGTTAGCCTTATTCTCGAAAAATTGGCACTATATTACAAAAGACAAGTGGATTTTGCAAACCATAGACCAAGGCTACCGGTTCCACTTCCACACTTTACCAGTAAAAAGAGGAATGCCAAACCTGCCCCCAAATCAAAAAATAGAAGCTCTGCACCAGATAGCGGAATTAATAAAGATGAGAGCTGTGGAAAGGGTACCAATAACAGAACAGGGCAAAGGATTCTACTCCAGACTCTTCCTAGTACCAAGAAAAGAAAAACTGGAGACCTATTCTCGACCTGTCCATCTTAAATACATACATCATTGTCCCAAAATTCAAAATGCTGACCCTACAGCAACTTCTTCCCATGCTGGGCAAGGAGTGTTGGCTGGTGACTCTAGATCTCAAGGAGGCATACCTGCACGTCCCCATTCGACCAAATTGCAGAAGATACCTCAGATTTCTTGCAGGATCAGAGCATTATCAATTCTCAGCATTGCCCTTTGGCTTATCTACTGCGCCCAGAGTATTCACAAAATGCCTGGCATCAGTAATCGCTCACTGCAGAGTACAGGGAATCCAAATTTATCCATACCTGGACGACTGCCTGTTACAAGTGGACAACAAAAGCAAGCTGACAACAGATTTACAAAGGGTCACTTACTTGCTACAAGCCCTGGGATACACAGTCAATTTTCAAAAGTCAAGGCTGATACCATCCCAGACAAGAACTTTCTTGGGCGCGGAATTGGACACGGTAAAACAGATGGCATTCCTAACTGCAGAAAAACAACCCTCTTTACTTCTTGGCATTAACAAAGCAGAACAAACTAACAGCAAGAAAAGTTCTGCAGGCCTTGGGCTTCATGGCATCATGCATAATCTTGGTCCCACATGCCAGACTGCATATGAGAAAGTTACAGTGGTACCTAAAGAATTTATGGTCTCAACACAGCCACAGCTTAGAAACAGAAATACCACTAATCCCATGCTTAAAACAGGAGTTCCTATGGTGGGCTCGGGCATGCCAGTCAAACCCAGGCCTACCCTTCCACAACTTTCGAGCAAACCAAACCATCACAACGGATGCCTCAGACCTAGGATGGGGGGCACACATGCTGGACAAATGCGTACAAGGACTGTGGACTCAGGACCAGCTGCACCTGCACATAAACCAAAAAGAAATGCTGGCAGTGAAACTGGCAATCCTGAAATTCAGACCATTCCTCAAAGAAGGCCATTTGATGATAAGGACAGACAACACCACAGTCATGTGGAACATCAACAAACAGGGAGGCACTCATTCTTACCCCCTATGCAGAATGACTTTGGACCTTTGGAATCTGGCTCTCAGCTACAACATCCAGTTACAGGCAATATTTGTACCGGGAAAAGAGAACACCCTAGCAGACATTTTAAGCAAAACCACCTCGGATGCTCACGAATGGATGCTACACCCAGACATCTTCAAGGCCATCACAAAGAAATGGGGAATGCCTCAAATAGATCTATTCGCTTCCCCACAAAATCACCAGCTCAAAAAATTCTGCACAAGGACATTCCACCCACTTGCATGGAAGGTGGACTCTCTATCCTTCAGCTGGAAAGGCCTGACAGCATATGCATTCCCACCTCTTCCCTTGATGCACAAGGTACTACTGAAAATCAAAGAGGAATGTCCAAGGATAATTCTGATAGCTCCGAACTGGCCAAGACAACACTGGTACCCATTGCTGAGGAGCATGTCTCGAGAAAATGTGGTCAATACCCTGATGCCTCTGATGTTAACTCAGAACAACTACAACATCATACATCCAAACCTAAAAACCTTGCAACTGACTGCCTGGAACATCACATAGCAGTAACTAACCCAGACCTTTCACAAAGGGTTAAAGACATTATCCTTGAAGCCCGCAGACCTTCAACAAGAAGGAACTATGCAGGAAAATGGAAAAGGTTCGTCATTTGGAGTACTGAAAGAGGAAAAGATGTGTCGAACATAGATATTGCTAACATTCTGGAGTATTTGGCAGAGCTTCTACATACAGGCCTGTCCTATTCCTCCATCAAGATACATGCATCAGCTATTTCAGCAGAATACAGCTTTGATCCTCCTGTCTTTTCACATCCTCTACTCAGGCAGTTTCTCAGAGGGATCAAGAATGTAAAACCTCCTAGGAAACCACCATTACCAGCATGGGACTTGAATTTTGTACTAGAAAAGTTGACACTCCCTCCGTTTGAACCAGCAGCAACAGCAGATCTACAACACCTGTCATGGAAAACTGCTTTCCTACTGGCTATTACTTCAGCAAGGAGGGTTTCGGAACTACAGGCCTTAATGGCAGTGCAACCCTTCCTAATCTTCCATCAAGACAGGGTGTCCATGAGAACTAATCCTACATTTATGCCTAAGGTGGTATCCAGAGTGTCTTTAAACCAGGCAATCCACCTACCTACCTTCTTTCCCAATCCACAAAACAGAGGTGAAAGAATAATGCATACCTTGGATGTACACAGACAGTTACGCTACTACCTGGACAGAACCGAAGGTAACAGAAAAACTGACCAGCTCTTTGTAGCCTATGCAACAGGAAGGGAAGGAAAAGCAATCTCCAAACAGACAATCTCCAAATGGATAGGAAATTGCATAAGATTCTGTTACTCCTACCATGGAAAACCAATTCCACAGAACATAAGACCTCATTCTACAAGGGCTACAGCCACTACCACAGCTTTCTTAAGAGGAGTGGCAACCAAGGACATTATTGAGGCGGCTACTTGGACCTCCGTGCATACATTTGCCAAGCATTATAATTTACCTCTATATTCTAGATCCCGAGCAGGGTTTGCCACTGCTGTACTGCAAGGGATCCTGACTACACCATAATTATTATTCCTCCTCCCTAGTTTGGCTATGGTATTCTACCCATTTGTTATGACTGCAGATGCATCCATGAAGGACATAGTACAGTTTTGTACCTACCATAAATGTAGATGTCCGAACTGGATAGCATCTGCAGTCAGGATTACCCTCCTCCTTCCCTCTGCGGTACTCCTAGGGTATTTACCCTCCTAATAGCTAGCTGGGGAGTCTCTTATGGTGTATTTGTTTGTATATATGTACATACATGTTTATTTTTTGTGTTTGCCTTCTACTGTTTTGGAAACATTGGCATTTATCCAAAATTTAGCTTTCCAAGAGGGCAATTGGCATCTGGGGCAAGAAACACTGAGGAAAATGGCGTCGGCTGATGCCTTTATACCCGAAGACCAGCAGAGATGACGTCTGGTGAAGTGCGACATCAGCCGAAGCCGGACCCAGACTTTGGAATCCGGCCGACCGAAGGGCTGCCTGGCGACAGGACAACCCCATTTGTTATGACTGCAGATGCTATCCAGTTCGGACATCTACATTTATGGTAGGTACAAAACTGTACTTTCTCCCTACCGTCGCTCCTGAGGGGAGGCCCGACCGTGCGTTTCTCGAGCCAGTCCAGGGTCGAATCTCGTTGTACCTGGAGGCCTGGCAAGACATCACCCAGGACCAATGGGTTTTACAAATAATTTCCGGAGGTTATGTCATTCCCCTTTTCATCAGACCCCCTCCAGTCAGAAAAATCCCAGATGTTCCACCCAGTCAAAGGGATTATGCCGCTTCAGAAGTTTCAAAGCTGCTAGCAAAAGGAGCCATCCAACTTGTCCCCTTAGATCAGATCGGAATAGGGACTTACTCAAGATTCTTTTTGGTGCCGAAAAGAACAAGGGGACCCAAGACCCATATTAGATCTCAGGCGATTGAACAACCATGTACAAAAGTCCAAGTTCCGAATGGTCACATTGCAGTCTATTCTCCCATTGTTGGGAAAAGAAGTATGGATGTGCTCCATCGACCTCAAGGATGCTTACTACCACATCAAAATGGAAAGGGCATCCAGGAGTCACCTACGCTTCCGGCTGGGAGCCAGTCATTTTCAGTTTCGAGCCCTGCCCTTTGGTCTCACCACAGCCTCTAGGGTGTTCACCAAATGCATGGCAGTGGTGACTGCTCACTTGAAACGTCAAGGATTCCAAGTGTTTCCATATCTGGACGACTGGCTCCTCACTGCCACCACCAGGCATCTACTAATTCAGGCCAGGGACGCCACTATAAATCTGTATTAACAGTTGGGTATAACATTGAACTGAGAAAAATCTGCTTTGTTGCCCTCACAGCGTGTCACTTTTATAGGTGCAGAACTAGACACCGTCCTCATGCAGGCGTTTCTACCACAGGAAAGAATCAGAGCCCTACAACAAGTTCACGCCCTGCTCCCTCTGAGAAGAGCAAAGGCAAGATGGGTTCTCCAACTGTTGGGGACTATGGCCGCGATGATCGTTAGTTCCTCTAGCAAGGTTACATATGAGACTCCTTCAGTGGCTTCTCTTTGCCCATTGGTCTCGTCAACGTCTTCCTCTTTCTCACCCTATTCTACTTACGGACAGGTGCAAAAAGGATCTCAGCTGGTGACTTTGCACCGACAATCTGAACACAGGAAAGCCCTTCGTTCCGGCGCCCCTGATTGCCACGGTGACCACGGATGCCTCCCAGATGGGGTGGGGGGCATTATCTAGGCAGGACAGTCCAAGGCACGTGGCAAGAGCACGAGATACATCTGCATATCAATGTCCTTGATATGAGAGCTGTACTACTTGCATTGCAGGCACTTCAGAGCTTTCGTCCTCTCTGGACTGTTGGCAGTCCACTCGGACAATATGTCAGTGGTGTGCTATCGGAACAAGCAGGGAGGAACTAAGTCATATCCCCTGTGCAGAGAGGCCATGCGAGTGTGGCAGTGGGCAGTGTCTTCCCAACGTTTTCTGGTGGCAACGCACATTCCGGGGAAGTCCAACGTGATCGCAGACAGGCTAAGCAGAGCTGTTCTGATGCCTTACGAGTGGTCCCTGAACTGTCAAGTTGCAGAACGGATCTTTCGCAGGTGGGGTCAGCCTTGTTGTGACCTTTTTGCCAGCCCCCACAATGCCAAATGCAGCAGTTACTTCACGTTGACCCCCCCCTCAGGGGGAGTCACCCAGGGACGCTCTAGTCCACGATTGGCCCTCCAGTCTACTATATGACTTCCCTCCGGTCCCCTTGCTGTCAAAGGTTTTTCAGACAGCGCAATCCCTGGGAAGCAGAATGATTCTGATTGCCCCACACTGGCCTCGTCAGATTTGGTTCCCCTTTCTCCATCCCTACCTCGTGGACGCTCCTTGGATTCTGGACCCACAACCAGACTTACTGACACACATGTCAGAGCAGCTCCATCCATCTCTGCGGACCCTCCGGTTGACAGCTTGGCTACTCCACTTCCGTCATTAGTTAGGCTTCATCTTTTCTCGCCGGAGGTAGTTCATATTTTATATTACTCTCATAAGCCCTCGACCAGTAAGATTTATTCCAGCAAATGGAAGAGATTTTCTATTTGGGCTCGTACCCAAAGGATTTGACCCTTACACGGCTCCAATTTCATCTGTTTTGGAGTTCTTGTTTGTGCTTTTTCACCAGGGCTCAGTGGCCACCACCATTAAAGTCCAATTGGCAATTTCTACCTTTCATGTCGCAAATGAGCCTAGTCTGATGGCTCATAGACTCTGTAAGGCTTTCCTGAAGGGCACTCTGTTACTTCGTCCTCCGGTATCGGAACCTGTAATGCCTTGGGATTTAAACTTTGTTCTACAGGCTCTTACTTCATCCCCCTTTGAACCTGCTGCTACTTGTGATTTAAAATTCTTGACCTGGAAGACTGTCTTTTTCATAGCCATCACGTCAGCCAGATGCATTTCAGAGATTCAAGCTCTATCAATCAAACCCCCATACTCGATTTTTCATAAGGACAGGGTTTCTCTTAGATCTAACCCCTCCTTTCTTCCCAAAGTGGCGTCAATCAGTAACCTGAATCAATCCATTGAATTGCCAGTGTTTTTTCCTCAGTTCTCAAACAAGGCAGAATTCAAATTCCATCAATTGGATGTACACAGACAACTACGTTTTTATCTACACAGAACGAAAAACCTCAGAAAATCTGATCAATTGTTTGTTTCCTTTTCGGAAAACAGAATGGGGTCTCCTGTTTCCAAAGTCACTCTGTCCAGGTGGATCTCCAGCTGTATTTCCTTTGTTTATTCATCAGGGGGTAAAGATTTACCGTTTCCAGTGAAGGCTCACTCTACTCTGTATCTACATCTACAGCCTATCAGACCAGATTGTCTATGGATGATATTTGTGCTGCGGCTACTTGGGCATCTCCTCACACCTTTGTTACTCATTACAAGTTGGATGTGGTTTCTAGGGGCAGGTCTTCCTTTGGTTCCACAGTGCTCAGGAGTATTTTCCACTGAGCCTCCCAGGATTTAGGTGCTTAGGGACGCTGTCCCACGGGTAAGAATGTAGGCAAGATTGGACTACATAACATCAAGAAGTTATGTACTCACCATAACGTTCGATGTATGTAGTCCATCTCGCCTCATGTTCTTACTTACCCCCCCCCTCCTTCCCCCTTCCTGGAGGATCTGGAGGTTAGGTCGGGTTTCAGAGCTCACTTCATTCTTGGTTTGTTCTTTCTTTCCTTGGGTGTTATGCATGGAGAATGAGTGCTGGTGTTCGCAGCAAACTAAATCTGGGGATGTAGGGCAGTGCAGCATGGGATACCATCTTAGCCCAGCCAATAGAAAGACTTCGAGCTAGAAAAGTTTTGGCCGAGTCGGAGCCGACATTCGGCTCCAACCCCACGGGTAAGAATGTGAGGCGAGATGGTCTTCATACATCAAACGCTATGGTGAGTACATAACTTCTTGATTTCATCATTTAACTTGCTGTATAACCAACCATAAGTGAAGATTGTGACATGTATTGACAAGCAAATTTCAGAGCTTTGTCTTGATTCAGCTTTGCTTCTCCATTACACTTGCACCACCAGTGTGCTGATTACTCTCCTGATACTGTTTACCCTTGCTCATAATCAAAATAGCAGGGTACTTAAACTTCATCACCTGAGGTTTCTGCTTCCCTGTTACTTTGAGAGAACAATCCACTCTTGCATATGAACGCCATGACCTCTGAATTGGAAGTGCTGTTTTTCATCCCAGCTACATCACACTTGACAGTGAATCAGTGCAGTGTACACACACTGGAATGTGCACATTCACTTGAGGGTAAGAAGGGCAGCATCATCTGAAAACAGATAAGTAGCCTTAATGTCACATACCAGATACCACCCATGCATTCATTACGCTTGATAGCTTTTCCATAAAAACCCCAAACAGCATGGGACACTGCACACCTTTGTGGAGTACTCCTTCCTTGAAGATGGATATAAAATGCGTGTGCAATGAATGTTAAGGCCTTGTATAGAAGTATTCTCTATGCGAGTGGCTTGGAAGCTATTAAATACCAGTTAGATGCATCTTATCTTTACACATTTTAATTTAATGATGACTTTGAGGAACTCCTTAAAATAGTAAAAAAAATTTTTTTGTTTTTACTTTTCATGCAGCTGGATGTGTACAACAATTGGTGCAGCCTTTGCTCTGCTATACACAGACCTATTCACGGGTTACTTCAACATAAGTACATTTATGATGCACAGTCACTCATCTAGGAGCATTAGACATTTGATGAAGCTAGCTAACCAGGTGATTGGTTTGGTAAAGCCCCATTCCAATTTATTAGCATTTAGGGCCTGGTTGAACAACACATTTGGTATAATTATTTGAAAGATGTTGTTAAATATTGATTTTTCAGGATGTGTAAATTACCAAACTGTTGAATGGAGCAGTACCTATCTTATATTTCTAAAAATACCGTTTTGTGACATTTGTCCCTCGCCCATATCTGAAATATTTCAAAATCTCAGTTTGAGGGCATGTAGAATTTGAGTTTCTGAACAAATTTGTGAACAGATCTCTCCATGTAGATATGTCATAAACAACATTTGAAAGAAATTACAAGCTGACAAAAGCCTCAGAAATAAATTACTAGCTTATAAACAGTGTCCCTCACAGGTACCACCAGTTTATTATGTGGCTTGTTTTGGAAGTAATATCGGATTCATCAGGTAGTAAGTACTGATTGCTATTGTTAAGTAACATTGTCTTGTCTTGCATTAGAATGTAGATTCAGCTTTTGATGTAGTAGTAATTTGGCAGAACATCTTAGCTTTTATAAAAAAATTGAAGGCTCTACAAGAATGCCTAATTGTCTTGAGGGCAACATTCATGGTTGCAGTATTTGCCGCTGCAGCTTTTCTGTAGTTGCATTCTGCCTACTACACACTTTACTACTTAGCATTCTTCTAAATCATTTGATATTCAGCAAATTCACAATGAGTGACCTATTTATTAGTGTATAGATGTGATAGTTTCTGCGTGTGGCAAACAAAAAGACCTGTCATGAGGCACGTATTGGTGCACTCATGAGTGATGGACAAAAAGATGTGTAGTGTACTTTATAAACACATTAATATGAGTTGTGGGGCAGTAGTCAACCTTTACTGAAATTGACAATTCCTTTCTCTCAAACCAAATTACTTTCCTCTCCTGGCATAATAAAGCATGTTCTTCGTGTTTCACTGTTGCAGTCATCACATTTGGGTTATCTGCCTGCATGTAGCCCTCAGCCGCCCTGAATACCAGAGTCTTGGGATTTCTGAGTCCGATGCTGTCTCTTCTATAATGACGTCAGGGGTATAAAACATGCAGCCAATGCCATTACATCAGTCTGTCTTGCCGTGTGGGTGCCCAAAGCAGAAGCAGTTTGCAAGTGCTGGTCGGCCGACTCCTGAAACTTCTGTTTTCGAGTTTCAGACCTGAAGTCTTCTAAAAGATAAGTACCCCATTGGGGATCCTTTTTTTTTGCTCTAACCGATGTCAGAAAAAAATAATCGTCTTGCCTGTGGAAAGCAAGTACCTCAGCGATTTTCATTCTTACTGCGTCACCTGTTTAGGCCCAGACCACGACGTCCCTCGCTGTCAGTTTTGTGCCTTGTTCAAAGCCCAAAATATCTGTCGTCAGGCAATTTTTGTAGCCAAATACCTTCGCTCTTGATCTCCGTACTCCGAAATGGCACTGGTAAGCCGTCTGACGACCGATCTTCTGAAAAAAATGTAAGGATAAAGATAGACCGCATAGGTCCAAAACTGCCGACAACACTACCATTAAGCTAGTTGCCAGTCCGCCGATGCTGAGTGAGGCACTTTTGCAGCCCCTGATGCCCGCTTCTACAGATTCGCAGTCCTCTACTGAGACCCATTTGGAGTCCAGTATGCCGCAAAATGCTTCTTCAACTATGGAACCTGTGGATGTCTCTACCTTGGATGGGTCTGGAAGCCGCTCTGCAGGCACTGGCTTCTGAGGGTTTATTCAGGCCTACCGATTTTCATATTAAACCGACAACTTTGTTTCAATCCAAAAATACTGAATTTCTCAGGCCTATAGTTCACACTATGCCTAGGAAACTGACCAAAGCACATTCACAGGCCTCAAAAACAAATGATTAGAATAGCTGAAGACCTTCTTACCTTAATTAGGGGAAGCCAGCCTTCCCCCTCAGAGACCTAGAACTGATTTTCCTTCTGATCAGGAATCTGATATCTCTGTTCCTTCTGACTACCAGGACATACCCTTCTCTACATATGAGGATTCTGATGCAGAGGATTCCATTCCCTCTGCTTCCCCTCCAGAAGATTTTTCTTTTGATGAAACCCTGCATACCCTTAGGGAGCATTTCCGGTGGGTAAGCCAGGACTACTCTCAGTCCAAAAAGAGATTCGGAATTTTTAAACCTCCTCAGCACAAGCCTCTAGCTATCCCTGGAGATTGTAGATGATGTTTTCTTGGAATCCAGCTTTACCCTGGATGCTTTGCCTCCATCTCCCAGGAAACCTGACAGGTACTATAGAGTACTTTCTTCTTCTTTCGGCTTTTTCTCGGTCAGGGGTCGCCAGAGCCGGATCATCAGTCCCTCATGATTGGCAGTGGAGTTTTGACTCCCACAAATTCCTTTTCAAGAATCCTACTGCAGATCCAGAGACCATTTCCCAAGGACCAAAAGGCATTTAGGCTACTACTGCCTAGAATCCTACCCCTTCTGACAGGGATTCTAGGGCTTTAGACAGATGGGGTAAGAAGGGGTACACCTCTGCTACATTGGCCATTAGGGCTTTAAATTGCCAGTTTCATATGTTAAAGTATCAGCAGCATATTATGGGGCTAATTAAACAGAGAATTGTTGATTCCTGTCTGTGCAAAGCACAAGGATTTACAAGATTTAATGCATTTTGCTGATCAAGTTGGTAAACATACTTTTCAGTTTGGTTTTGATGCTTTAGAAGCATCTTGTAGGGTTGCTGTCACTGGGTCTATTCTTAGAAGGCATGCTTGGCTTAAGGAACAAAACTTGCCAGATCATGTAAAGGCAAAATTATTGGATACATCCATAAACCAAGAGTGCCCATTTGGCAATAAAGCAGAAGTTGTTCTCAAAAGGATGAAAGAGAAAGCTAAATCTATGCAAACTGTTAGATTTCTTACAAGTACAACCACCTAGATTCAGTAGGCATTGGCCTTCAAAGAACTGGTCTTTTCCAGTCTCTTCCAGGCCTTCTCAGTCCAAACCCAGGGGCAGCAGACCCCCAAGACTTCAGTCTCAGATTATGCACAGATCTAAGCAGTGGGGTGCTTCCACATCCAAAACAGGTAGTAGTAAGCCACCCCCCCCCCCCCATGGTAAACTTGCACAATGACTTATCCTTAACTCCCCCAAGCCTTGCTCAAGTACTTTTAGGAGGAAAACCTGCCCTGCATGCAAAAACTGGGAATACATTACCCAAGGCAAATGGGTTTTAAACATTGCTTCCCTAGGATACAGATTCCACTTCCACTCACTGGCCAGACCTCCCCCCAAACCAGTGAGTGGAGGCACAAAAGCAAGTACTTTCTCCCTCAGCATCAAGGCTATTTAACCTGTCCCAGCAGAACAAAGGGGAGAAGGCTTTATTCAAGACTTCCTGGTTCCCAGAAAAGAGAACTCCTGGCATCATATCCTGGAGTTATCTATTTTCAACACCTTTCTGGTGGTTCCAAAATTCAAAATGCTAACTCTCCAACAGCTGCTTCCTATGCTAGCCAAGGATGCCTGGCTGGCAACCCAGAAGCTTACCTGCACATCCCTGTAAGGTAATCTCGCAGGAAATACCTTCGCTTCAGGGCAGGCTCAATGCACAATCGGTTCTTTGCACTTCCTTTGGCATATCTACTACACTCAGGGTATTCACAAAGTGCCTAGCTCCAGCCATTGCTTTTTGTAGGCAGAGAAGTATTCAGATTTACCCATACTTGGACGATTGCTTGATTCAGGTGGAAAGTCAGGACTTGCTACTACAGCACCTGACATTTGTAAAGAGACTTCTAACTTCACTGGGGTACACCATCAACAAAAAGAAATCACACAGTACCCTGCCTACAGATTGTATTCCTGGGAGCACGTTTGAACACAACTTCCCAGATGGCATTCCTCACTCCAGAGAAACAAATTTATTTGACATCTTACTTCAACCTACTGGCCACAAAAACTCTGCTATCAGCAAGGGAAATACTGCAAGCTCTGGGGTTCATGGCCTCTTGCATTCTGTTAATTCCATATGCAAGACTGCATATGAGGAAACTGCAATATCATCTAAAAAGTCTATGGTGTCAACATTCTCCGAACCTGGAAACAATTCCTATCATTCCGTGTCTAAGGGTAGAGTTCCTTTGGTGAACAGAGGCCTGCAACCACAAGGGACTCTCTCACTCTAGCCCCTACTGCCCAAACCCTAACAACAGACGCATCAGACTATGCATGGGGGGCTCACATGGCAGGGCAGTGTATTCAGGGCAAATGGAACACAAAGCAGATGCAACTGCATATCAATCTAGAAGAAATGTTAGCTGTACAGAATGCTCTGACAGCCTTCAAAGGCCTTATTCTTCCAGGACAATTATTGATAAAGACAGACAATACCACAGTTATGTGGCACATAAACAAGCAGGGGGGAACGCATTCCTACCCACTCTGCAGACTAGCCATGGCGCTGTGGAACACAGCCTTGAGCAACCAAGTGCACCTACAAGCTCAATTCCTGCCAGGCAAACTACATTCACTGGCAGATGACGTAAGCAGAAATTTCATGGACCCGCACGAATGGAAACTGGAACTCAAAATATTCAAACTTTTGGGGAACAGATGGGAGACACAAGAGGTGGACATGTTTTCTTCCCCTCAGAACTATCAATTGAACAAATACTGTACCAGAAGTCCCCACAGCCAAGCTTGGAAGGTGGATGCCCTGTCCTTTTCCTGGGAAAGCCTCTGTCTATGCCTCTCCCCTTTCGAAGGTTCTACTAAAGATCAAACAGGACAAGCCAATGACAATCCTGATTGCACCAGACTGGTTTACACCAGCACTGGTATCCTCTTTTGTACAGTTTGACAGTGCTACAACCATGGCACCTGCCTCAGATCCTTTCCCTGCTGTTCCAGCAGGGGGACCAAATTCTGCACCCTCCGCTTCAGACCCTGAACCTTGCAGCCTGGCTAATCCCTTGAACTCCCTCTAGCAACCCTCAGTAAGCAGGTGCTGGATGTCATTCTTGAGGCAAGGAGGCCTAGTACTAGAAAGTCCTATTCAGAAAAGTGGAAAAGATACTGTTCCTGGAGCCAGTCTCAAGGGATGGGCACAACTGTGCCCAGCTTACGTCATATACTAGATAACTTAACAGAAATGCTCCACAAGGGCCTATCCTTCTCTTCAATTAAGATTCATGCCTGTGCCATCTCAGTTCATTGTAATACTGAGCCACCCCTCTTCTCTCATCCTCTGGTAAAACAGTTCCTTAGAGGGGCCAAAAATTTAAGACCTCCCAGGAGAGCTCCCACTGCATTTTTCAGAGGAGTCCCTACCGGGGACATCCTGGTAGCTGCAACCTGGAGCTCTGTACACACTTTCACCAAGCATTACCACTTGCATATCTTTTCTAAATCCAGAGCTGGATTTGTCACAGCAGTCTTACAGGGCCTGATTACCTGGCCTAATGCTTTTTAATCTACATCCACCCTTCCTTAGCTTTGGGAATCAACCCAAATGTGATGACTGCATCAGTGAAACACGAAGAACATAGTACAGTTGTGTACACTTACCATAAAAGATGTTCCAGTGTATTCACTGTTGCAGTCCTGGTTACCCTTCCTCCAGCCCCCTGATTATCTTTGCTTTCACCTATCCTTTTTGGTTTGACATATCTTATACTATGTGTATTTGCTTTTTGTCCGGGGTGTTCCACACCATATAATTGCTATTTTGGGGGCACCTGACATCTGGAACAAGAAAAACTTATGTAATGGCGTCAGCTGCATGTTTTATACCCCTGACGACCTAACGGCATGGAAGAAGTGACAGCATCTTACACAGAAATCCCAAGCCTCTGGTATTCAGGCCGGCTGAGGGCTACCTGCAGGCAGATAACCCAAATGTGATGACTGCAACAATGAATACACTCTAACATCTACATTTGTGGAAAGTGTACACAACTGTACTTTCATCTTGCGGCCATTTCAGTACGTCTGCCCATAGATGCTCTTGTCTTTCTGTTAAAACAAGATGTTCTTCATCTCACATTGCTGCAGTCCTTACACTTGGGTAGTCCGCTGTCCTCGGTCGGCCCGAATATCAAAGTATTAGGCTGACGTCGGTCAAGGCGCATAAGACTGACATCAGGACGTCAGGGTACATATGCGCATGACCGACGTCATATCCTCAGTCTTTTTTGCCGCATGGTCCGATGCTGAAGCAGCGTTGCAAGTGCCGTTCGGCGTTCTGAAATTTTTCGAATTCGGAGTTTCAGACCGAGTCAAAGTTGGCTAAGTACCCCGTTGGGGAATATTTTGTTTTTTTCTTGCCTCAGTGGTTTACCGGATGTCAGAAAAAGTGAATAACTGTATTTCTTGTGGGAAACAAATACCACATAGAGATTATCATACTTTGTGTATTCCTTGTTTGGGGCCTGAGCACGACGTTGTTGGGTGTCGCTTTTGTGCTAGGTTCAATAAGCGCACTATTAAGCGAAGGTTAGATTGTGCCAGGTTGGTCTTTGGGAAGCGGTGCAATTATAACATGCCGTTGGATGCTCCAACACCCGCTTCTTCAAAGAAGCGCAAAGACAAGGCAGCTAAGCCCAGGCAAGAAGAGTCGTCCGTACCGGACGCCGGTTCTTTAGAGGCGTCAGTGGAACCGGTGGTTCCGGAGGCTTCTCTGGAGGCCCAGGGGGAGACCTTGTTATTGCAGGATGTGGCCTCTCAGGAGGCAGGTCAGGCTGAAGGGGCTTCTCAGGTTACTGTACTCCCCTCCCTTCCTGGGGTGGTTAGGCCCTCTCCTTCTGTTTCTAAGGCTTCTCCCAGAGGCAGGCCAGGTTTAGCTTCTGTTGGTGTTACTCCTAGTTCTTCAGGATCTGTGCCCAAGAAGCACATGCTTAAAATGGCAGAAGATTTAATTACCTTGATTAGGGGTTCTTTGCCCCCCCCAGAAAAGAGGCCAAGGGTGGAACCAGAGTTGGGGAGTTTTGAGCAGGCTTCAGATGTTTCAGAGTCTTCGGCTGAAGACTTGCAGGAGTATGATCCTTATTCTGATTCTGATGCAGGTGATTCCACTCCTTCTGCTTCTCCTCCAGAGGATTTTTCTTTTTCAGAAACTCTTCACTCCATGAGGGAGCATTTTAAGTGGGAAGGTCAGGACTTCTCTGATTCCAGGAAAAGGCTTAGGGAATTTTTGCTTTTACCCCAGCATAGGCCTTTGGCTATACCTCCTGTTCTGGATGTGGTGGAAGATGTGTTTGCGGAGGCTTCACTTAATCCTGATTCTTTGCCTCCTGCTCCTGTTAAACCGGATAGGTATTATAGGGTGCCTGAGGCTCATAAATATCTTTATAAGAGTCCTAGGGCGGACCCAGAAACTGTTAGTCAGGGACCTAAGGGTGTCAAGGCCTCTGTTGTTACAAATCCGGTTCCTCCAGATAAAGAGGCCAGAGCTTTGGATAGATGGGGAAAGAAAGTCTATACTTCTTCCACCTTAGCTATGAGGGCTTTGAATTGCCAGTTTCACATGTTAAAATATCAAAACTATCTTCTTTCTCAACTGAAGTCTAAGGTAGATGCTCTGGCGGAAGGCATTGAGTGTAAGAAATTACAAGATTTGGTACATGTCTCTGAACAGGTGGGTAAGCATTCTTTACAATGTGGTTTTGATGCTATACAAGCCTCGTCTAGGGTGGCTGCCACTGGGTCAGTGCTTCGCAGGCACGCCTGGCTGAGGGATCAGAATTTATCTGAACATGTTAAGACAAGGATTTTGGATGCTCCTTTACAGTCTGATGTGTTGTTTGGTTCTCCTGTGGAGTCAGTCTTGAAGAAAATGGAAGACAAGGCTAAGTCTATGCAGACTGTTAAAGATTTTTTGCAAGTCCAGCCTCCAAGTTTAGTAGGAATTGGCCTGCTAAGGGGTGGACGTACCCTTCTTATGATTCTCAGTCTACGGGTAGATCTAGACGGGGTAGGGGCAGAGCTCAGAGCTCCTTCAGACCTCGAACAGGGAGTTCTCCTGCACAATCTTCAGGTGAGGGCAGGGGCCAGTCCTTTCGTAAACAGGCCCAATGACCTACCTTTTCAGCTGCCAGATCCTTCTTGCCTGGCAGCACCTTTGGGAGGAAGGTTGGCACTCTTCAGGGAAAATTGGAGTTTGATTACCCAAGACAAATGGGTATTGGATATCATACACCAAGGTTACAGGTTTTATTTCCATACCTTGCCTCCTTTCAAAGGCATGCCGGACGTTCCTCCTTAGCAAAGAATAGAGGCTCACAAACAAATTTCTCTGCTGCTCCAAATAGGGGCCATACAACCGGTCCCTCTGCCAGAAGTGGGCCTAGGATTTTATTCTCGCCTGTTCCTAGTACCAAAGAAGGGGAACACGTGGGGACCAATTTTGGATTTATCTATCCTTAACACTTATCTGGACATTCCCAAGTTCAAAATGTTGACGTTACAACAGCTTTTACCTCTGCTGGGCAAAGATCACTGGATGGTGACTCTGGATCTCAAGGAGGCTTACCTTCATGTTCCTATCAGACTAAGTTGCAGGAAGTATCTACGTTTTCGGGCTGGGACTTCTCATTATCAGTTCTCTGCATTGCCCTTTGGCTTATCTACTGCGCCCAGAGTGTTCACGAAGGTTCTGGCTCCAGTGATAGCTTTCTTCAGGCTAAGAGGAATACAGATTTATCCTTATTTGGACGATTGCCTGATTCTGGCTCAAGGAAAGGACGAACTTCTTCATCATTTACACTATGTGATAGCAGTGCTAAGATGCCTGGGGTATTCTGTGAACGAAATAAAGTCCAGTCTAGTACCCTCTCAGGACATGTGCTTTCTGGGTGTGAGACTGAATACAGCAGCCCAGATGGCCTTTTTGACCCCGGACAAACAACAGAATCTTTCTCTTTATTTCCATTAATTGTCTCATCAGTCCAGGCTGACTGCAAGGACAGTCCTTCAAGCCTTGGGGTTCATGGCATCTTGTATTCTGGTGCTTCCCAATGCCAAACTGCATATGAGGAAGCTACAATGGTATCTCAAAAATGTATGGACACAGCACTGCCAAGATATGGACACTGTCATTCAGATAATACCTTGCATTCAAAAGGAATTTTTGTGGTGGGCTCAGGAATGTCACCTAAACAAGGGACTCTCTGTGACCCGGCCAGAGGCAAGTCAGATTCTAACGACAGATGCCTCAGACAAAGCTTGGGGAGCTCATCTAAATGGAAAGTGGATACAAGACACGTGGCCTGCCAGACTTCTACATCTACATATCAACTTGAAGGAGATGTTAGCAGTCCAATTTGCATTAATAGCTTTCAAGGATTTACTTCTTCCAGGACAGGTGTTGATTCTAACAGACAACACAACTGTCATGTGGTACATCAACAAGCAAGGGGAACACATTCTTATCCTCTGTGCAGACAAGCAATGATTTTGTGGGAGACTGCTCTCAGTTTACAGCTAAATCTTCAGGCAAGGTTTCTGCCGAGCACAGAACTCCTTAGCAGATGTGTTGAGCAGACAAATTATGGATCCCCACGAGTGGAAATTGGATCCTCATGTATTTCAGAAATTGACAGTGTCATGGGGAACTCCAGACATAGATCTGTTCGCTTCTCCACTAAACTACCAGCTGCCAAAGTTTTGCACAAAAAGTTTTCATCCCACAGCTTGGAAAGTGGACGCTCTTTCATTCAATTGGAGCAATCTTCATGTGTATGCCTTTCCACCTCTGCCTCTCCTCCCAAAGGTACTTCTGAAGGTCAGACAGGACAAGCCAAAGATGATTTTAATAGCTCCAGATTGGCCTCGACAGCACTGGTACCCACTACTGAGAGGTCTGGTACGGGAGCCTCCATGGCCTTTACCTTCGATTCCACACCTGCTGTCTCAGGAGAACAGTCATTTACTCAATGTCAAACTTCACTCTCTTCACCTGACAGCCTGGCATATTCTGTTTTAAACCCTGGAGGGTCTCAGCTTCCACAGCAAGTTTTGAATGTTATTTTGGAGGCCAGAAGGCCTAGTACAAGGAAAGTGTACGCAGATAAATGGAAGAGATTTTTATTTTGGAGTGCAGCAAAAGCATTTGATGTTTCTAAGCCTAATTTAAGTGTGGCTCTTCAATATCTTACTGAGTTACTGGACAAAGGTTTGTCCTTCTTCTATTAAGATTCATGCTGCAGCAATTTCTGCTCACTATGACTGTGACCCACCATTGTTTTCTCATCCTTTGTTTAAGCAATTCCTTAGAGGGGCAAAGAATATAAGACCCCACGGAGAGCTCCTACTCCTGCTTGGGATCTCAATTTTGTGTTGGAGAAACTCACTCTACAACCTTTTGAGCCTGCAGCTACTGCTGAGTTGAAATATTTATCATGGAAGACTGCTTTTTTGTTGGCCATTACCTCTGCGAGAAGGGTTTCTGAATTACAGGCCCTTATGGCAGTTGAGCCTTTCTTAATTTTCCATAAGGATAGGGTATCTTTGCGTACTAATCCTTCCTTTATGCCTAAAGTGGTTTCTAGTGCGGCTTTAAACCAAACTATTCATTTGCCTACCTTTTATGCAAACCCCCAAAATAAAGGGGAAAAGATTTTGCACACTTTGGATATACACAGGCAGTTGCGATATTATTTGAGCAGAACTAAGGGGTTCAGGTAGTCTCAGCAGTTATTTGTTTCTTTTGCTTTGAGTTCTCAGGGCAAGCCTGTGTCAAAACAAACAATTTCTAAGTGGATTGGGTTGTGTATTGCTTTCTGTTATTCCCATCATGGTAAGGAGATTCCAGCTGGGATTAGGCCTCATTCCACTAGGGCTACTGCCACTTCTACAGCCTTTCTAAGGGGGGTAGCAACTAAGGATATTTTGGAGGCTACTACTTGGAGTTCAGTGCATACTTTCTCTAAGCATTATCACCTTCCACTTTACTCTAAATCGAGGGCTGGTTTTGCCACTGCAATTTTACAGGGCATTTTGGCAGCTCCTACTGCTTTATAGTTGTGCCATCCTCCCTTTTCTCTGCTTTGGGATTCTACCCAAGTGTAAGGACTGCAGCAATGTGAGATGAAGAACATAGTACAGTTTTGTACCTACCATAAATGTAGATGTTCGAAGATCCACATTGCTGCAGTCCAATTTACCCTCCCTCCTTCCCCTCTGTAGTTAGAGGCGGTTGTGGGGTGTGGGTGGTACATATTGTAAATATTGTATATATTGTACCTATAGTTATACACGGGTGTTTGGTTGTTTTTTGTTGTCTTTTGGTTTTGACCTTTCTGTTTAGGGTCTTCTGACATCTGGGGCAAGAAAAGACTGAGGATATGACGTCGGTCATGCGCATATGTACCCTGACGTCTTGATGTCAGTCTTATGCGCCTTGACCGACGTCAGCCTAATACTTTGATATTCGGGCCGACCGAGGACAGCGGACTACCCAAGTGTAAGGGCTGCAGCAATGTGGATCTTCGAACATCTACATTTATGGTAGGTACAAAACTGTACTTCTCTTCACATGAGATGTCTTCGTAAACAGGTTTCTCCTCCTTGAGTGCTAATCAGTGTGCTGGTTCAGAGCTGCAAGATCTCATGGTGGGTGAACCCTGTCTGATTTTCTATATGTATAGTGTCTTTAGTACAAACCCCTCATTTAGAAACCACTTTGGGCACAAGTTTACTTTGAATAAAAACAGTCTCCAGTTTTCTACCCAGAGCCTAAATAAATGGGGAGAAAATAATGTCATTCTATTCATATGTTGCAGTATCTGTAACATAGGAGTCTGCCACCGCTGACTCGTACATCCAGCCAGAATACACAAGTCTAAAGCTACTGCGAGGTACTTGCGATGCCGCACATCAGCAAATGAACATTGGCCGTAAAGAGACATCTGGTATAAAGTGGACGTCAGCTCATACCAACCTCAGAATTTTTCTGCTGCCTCTTCAGTCGCCTGCTCTAGCCATTGCTCATCAGTGAAGTTGCGAACTTTGGTTCAAATAAGTACCCTGTTGGGTTTTTTCTTTAATATTTTGGGCTACTATATTTGGCTGTGATCTCTGACAAATAAGAAGGGCAAGTGTTGGTGTAGAAGGTAGTTTCCACATAAAGACGCTCACATCCTTTGCTTGCTTTACCTAGACCACGACTATACTGCCTATGCTTATTTATAAGTTCTTCGTACCAAAAAGCCTTCTCAGTCATTTAGCTTCCCTAAAATTACATCTGTAGAATCAATGCCTTAATTGTCTCTCGCATGATATGGAGGTGGTGGCATCAGGCCCTTAAGATGAGCCGCAACCAAAAAAGGCCAAAAAGCCACAGACTGATCTACCTGCTGCTCCCTCGGATCTGGACGTCTCTCCTAAGGCCAATGTGTGTCTGGAGGCCATCCCAGTATCTGTGCATATTCCTTTGACAGGTACCACAGTGGAGGCCATGAAGGACCCTACCAGCGCATCCATGAGGGAATCCCAGATGTCTGACTCCGATATGGGGGAAACACTGCTTCTTATTCCTGAAGGACCACGTGGTGTTATCCACATCATGCAGGAGTTTCCTATTTGCATTGTGGAGTGCAGGCCGACCTTGCACCACATGGAGGTTCCAAAAAATAAAAAGCTTGAGACTAAATATGTTTCTCCTGCTCCCCAGGAGCAAACGCTAGATTGGCAGGCCTTTTCCCCAAGGCCTTTTCAATGCTTTTATGACCCTACGACTGACTTTGGCTCCCTTTCTCTCTTCTCCTGTTTTTCCTCCTCCACTCCCTTGAAGAGAACTTCTGAGGAGGTTTCCTCAGATGAGGAGGAATCATCAGGAGATGAATCCTTGGCTTATTCAGCCCAAATCTCTTTCCTTTTGGGTTATGCCTCACCAGAAGAGGAGTCCAATGTCACGGGTTCCCCTGGGGAAGATTTCTCTTTTTGGGAAACTATCCTGAAAGATGAGAGAGTTCTTAAAGTGGGACTGTTGACAGGTTTCTGGCATACAAAAAAGGTACTACGACCTCTTACAGATGGATTCCCCTCATCATCTGCCATACCCCCTGTTCTGCCAGCCTTCTTAGATTCCTTTGCAGCTGCTTCAAAGTGTCCTGATTCCCAGCCTCAAGATAGATTTTGTAATGTGCCTGAGGACTCCAAATTTGTCTTCAAATGCCCCTCTGCAGACCCTGCTACCAATTTAGCATCTGCAGACAAGGCATCCAAATTGCTGCTTTCCCTCAGATAAGGAGAGCAAAGTCATGGGGAGGTTAGGGAAAAATGTACATACCTCTGTTAATCTGGCCTTCAGGGCAATTATCAAATTCATATGTTGAAATATGTTTTAGTCCTTTTATCAGACGCTGGAAAGCTTCTATCTGAGCTCCCTGATTATTTCACCAAGGCTAAGCTCTCCTCTATTCTTAATTCCTCGGCCCAGGTTACCAGGCACTCCATTAAGTGTAGTTATGATGCCGTGGAGGCCTCAGCAAGGGCAGCTGCATCTGGATCTGTCCTGAAGAGCTATTCATGGCTCTGGCACCAACCTTTGCCTGATGATATTAAAGCAGAGATCATGGATGCCCCTCTGGACAGCAAAGCCTTGTTTGGTACCTCAGCTGCAGAACTTAAATCTTTGCAAGAAAATAACAAGGACCTGCAATATCTAAAACATGTATCTTTGTTTCCCCTGTCCCCAGGTTTTAGAGTAATTATCCTACCAAAACCACCTTTGTCAGGAAACCAGCCAAGCCACAGTCTTCCAAAGGTAAGAGAGGCTACCCCCACCCAGAAACAGCCCTTTCAGGCTAAGCCAGGTAGTTTGTGACTACCCACCTCCAGGCCTATTAACTCCTCTATATCTCCACCGCGCTTTCTCTTCCTGTTTGGAATCTGATAACACAGCACTCTTGGGTCCTCTCCATCAAAAGACAAAGGTAGCTCATAGTGTGGAAAACTCTTCCCTCCTTCAGGGGCATCCCACAGCCTCTTCCCCCAGGTCATATCCAGACTTTGTCAAGGCACTATTGAGGAAGTCCCTCCGTGCCAAATTGGAAAAGGATTTTACTTCAGGATGTTCCTGGTTCCCAGGAAGGATTGCCCTTGGAGGCTCATTGTAGATCTTTGCCACCTAAATGCCTTCCTGAAGGTTCCCACCTTTTGAATGCTAAGATTACCCATTATTCTTCCTCTGTCTTCTCCAGGCCTTTGTGGTGTCATTAGACATCAAAGATTGCTGCCCTCATAACACCATTCACCCTCTGTTCAGGAAATTTTGTTCTCTTTTCCATTGCTTCCTCACATTTTTAGCTCTGTGCTTTGCCCTGTGGACTGTCTACAGCTCCAAGGGTTTTGACAAAATGCTTAGCTCCTGTCATAGCCTACTGCAGACTACAGGGCATACAGATCTTCCCTTATCTAGATGACCTACTCCTCCAGCCCCCCCTCAAGAGAGTCTCTCTATGTTGTCTGTCCTGGAGAGTCTAGGGTTCATGATCAGCTATCAGAAATCTGCCATGATCCCTTCCCAAGACCACATTTTCCTGGGCTGCAAGATTCAGACAGGATGCTAGGCTGCTTGGCTCCAATGTCCTACTTCCAGGACCTCTTGCATTTCCAATCCCTGACTGCCAGGGAGTTTCTATATCTCTTGGGGTTCATGTGCTCTATGATCCCCGTGCTCCCTTTAGCCAAGTTACACACGAGAAAATTTCAGTGGTTCTTGAAAACAGTTTGGATGCAACACTCTCATCGCATTGACTTTATCCCACTCCTACCTTGCTTGAAAAAAACAAATTAAAATGGTGGATACTTCAGGTTTCAAAGATCCCAGGTCTACTCTTACAACCACCTCTCCCCCACTCAGGAGCTGTACATGGATGCTTCAGACTTAGGTTGGGGAGCAGAATTGGAATCCTGGAAGGTCAGTGATGTCTGGCCTCCTGGCCAAACAAGGGAGCACATCAATATAAAGGAGATGAGTGCCTAGATTTTCACCCTCCAAACCTTCAAGCCTACGCTTTCTCCAGGGATCCTAAGGTGGATGTTCATAGTGCATATAGCTGCAGTCATTACAGATGGGTTATCCTGCCATCAGGCGGGTCCTCGGTCGGCCAAATTCCAAAGCCTGGGTCCGGCGTCTGTTGTCATTGCTTCTTCCCTGACGTCAGTGTGGCAGGGGTATAAAAGAGGCAGCCGACGCCATTTTCTCCAGTCTTTCTTGCCGCGCGGTGCCCGAAGCAGAAGCAGTTCGCAAGTGCCGGTCGGCCAGCTCCTGAGATTTACAAACAGTATTTCAGCCGAAGTCTTCTTTAAAGCTAAGTACCCCATTGGGGAAACTTTTCTTGCCTCAGTCCGATGTCAGACAAAGTTAATAATTGCATTTCTTGTGGGAAGCAAATACCGCATAAGGATTTTCACTCTTTCTGTATACCTTGCTTAGGGCCAGACCACGACGTCTCGGCCTGCCGTTTTTGTGCTAGGTTCAGCAAGCGCACTATTAAGCGCTGGGCGGAGTTCGCCCTTCATTATTTTGGCAAAAAATTTAATTATATCATGTCGTCAGATACACCGCCAGTTTTAGGAAAAAGACGCAAAGACAAGGACCGACATCCGAGGTCCGCACCGAGTACTGAGACCACGCTAAGGCCGACTACCGGTTCTCCGGTTCTCAGCAAGGCGCCTACGCAGCCCCTGCCTACCGATGAAATTATTTTACCGGTGTCTAAAGTACCAGAGGTCACAGGCTCCTCTGTCTCCATTCCCACTGCAGATGCCGACGCCACTCTTGGCGGGGAAACCGAAAATTTAGTGAGGCCTGCCATTTCTGAAGGCGTCTTCAGGCCTACGACCTTCTCTGTTAAAGCCTTCACTAAATCTAAAGCTACCATCAAAACTAAAAAACAAGGCCCTCAGACCTCCTCCCAAGGCCCCATGCCTAAAAAACAGATTCTTAAAATGGCTGAGGATTTGATAACTCTCATCAGGGGTTCTCAACCCCCCTCTGACAAAAGACCCATATTGGAGGAAGACTACCCTTCCTCAGACCAGGCTTCTATTACCTCATACCATTCTGAGGACCAGGATTATGCCTATTCCCCTTTTGAAGACTCTGATGCTGAGGAGTCTATTCCCTCAGTCTCCCCCCCTGAGGACTACTCTTTTGGGGAAACCCTGCATACATTGAGGGAGCACTTCCACTGGGAAGGCCAAGATTACTCAGATTCCAAGAAAAGGCTCAGGGAATTTCTACTGCTCCCCCAGCATAGGCCCCTGGCTATCCCTCCTGTTTTAGATATTTTGGATGATGTGTACGCAGAAGCCAGTCTTAATCCAGATTCTTTACCTCCAGCACCTGTTAAACCAGACAGGTATTACCGGGTTCCTGATTCTCACCAGTTCCTTTATAAAAGCCATACTGCTGACCCAGAAACAATTTCACAGGGTCCCAAGGGGATAAACCCCTCTACTGCTAAAAACCCTTTACCTTCAGAGAGAGATTCCAGAGCATTAGAAAGGTGGGGGAAAAAGGTATATACATCAGCCACTTTAACCATGAGGGCATTAAACTGTCAATTTCATATGTTAAAGTACCAACAGTTTTTGTTATCCCAGCTGAAAAGCAAAATGACACAAACAGAAAAAACAGATTTGAAAGAGTTGCAGGATTTGTTGCATGGAGCAGAGCAAGTGGGTAAACCTTGCAGTGTGGTTTTGATGCTTTAGAGGCCTCATGTAGAGCTGCTGTCACAGGGTCTGTCATACGTAGACATGCTTGGCTCAAAGAGCAAACCTTACCAGATCATGTCAAAGCAAAGTTATTAGATGCACCACTTCAAAAAGATGTATTGTTCGGTGTTAAAGCTGAGGAGGTACTAAAGAAAATGGAGGAAAAAGCGAAATCTATGCAAACAGTTAAAGATTTCTTGCAGGTGCAACCTCCACGGTTCAGCAGAAACTGGCCTTCAAAAAATTGGTCCTTTCCAGCCACAGACAGACCTCAAAGGGGCAAATACAGGCGCCCAAGGGGTAGAGGACAACCTCAAGGATCTTACAGAGCTATACAGTGGCAAGCACCAACCCCAAGAGGTGGAGAAGATGGGCCACAGTCATTTAGAAAACAGACACAATGACTTCCCCCTATGCCTGCCAAACAAAGCTATAATGGCAGCACCTTTGGGCAGAAAACTGGCATTATTTTCAAAAAACTGGCACATTGTTACAAAAAACAAATGGATTCTGGACATTATAGACAGAGGCTACAGGTTCCACATTCACACCCTTCCAAAAATGAGAGGCTTGCCAAACCTGCCACAAAATCAATGGGCAGAGGCACAAAGACAAATTTCCGCTCTCATGGATATGAAAGCAATTCAAGTACCTGCAAAAGTACAAGGTCAAGGTTTTTATTCCAGACTATTTCTGGTACCAAGGAAGGACAAAGATTGGAGACCCATCTTAGAACTATCCATCCTAAACACATATCTACAGGTACCAAAATTCAAGATGCTCACATTACAGCAGCTTCTTCCCATGCTGGGCAAGGAGTCTTGGCTGGTAACGTTGGACCTCAAGGAGGCATACCTGCATGTCCCTATCAGACAAGATTGCAGAAGATACCTCAGATTTCTTGCAGGTTCAACCCATTACCAATTCTCTGCATTGCCCTTTGGCTTATCTACTGCGCCCAGAGTGTTTACGAAATGCCTGGCATCAGTAATTGCCTTCTGCAGACAACAAGGAATACAAATCTACCCATATCTGGATGACTGCCTGATCCAAGCGGACAGCAAGGACATTCTATTGCAGCATCTGGCGTTTGTAATAAAACTGTTAAACTACCTGGGATACACAGTGAACAAAAAGAAATCAAAACTAATACCTTCTCAGCAGATAATTTTCCTGGGTACCAGCTTAAATACAACCACCCAGATGACTTACCTCACGCCAGACAAACAAGGGCAACTGTCTCAATACTTCAACAAAATGGCAACTTTAACCAGACTAACTGCAAGGAAAGTCCTGCAGGCTCTGGGATTCATGGCATCTTGCATCCTACTGATACCATGTGCAAAGCTGCATATGAGGAAACTACAATGGTACCTAAAAAAAACTTATGGTCTCAACACAGCCACAGCCTGGAAACAATTATACCACTCATTCCATGCCTACAAAAGGAATTTTTGTGGTGGGCTCAAGCATGCGAAAGAAACACAGGTCTCCCTTTCTGTTTACCTCAAGCAACTCAAATCATCACAATGGACGCCTCAGACTACGCCTGGGGAGCACACATGGCAGATCAGTGCATTCAGGGAAAATGGTCCCAAAAAGAGAAGCACCTACACATCAACCAAAAGGAGATGCTAGCCGTGCAAAATGCCCTTATGACCTTCAAGGACCTACTGCATCCAGGCCAGCTATTGATAAGGACAGACAACACCACAGTCATGTGGTACATAAACAAACAGGGGGGAACTCATTCATACCCTCTGTGCAGGCAAGCCATGACCCTGTGGAACACAGCTCTAGAATTACAAATTCAAGTACAGGCACAATTCCTGCCAGGGAAGGAAAACACACTGGCAGACAACTTGAGCAGAAACATGACAGACCCACACGAATGGAAGTTGCATCCACAAGTCTTCTCAAAGATAACTCAGGCATGGGGACAGCCAGACATAGATCTATTTGCTACCCACAGAAATTACCAGTTGAAAAAATTCTGTTCAAGGACCTATCATCCACAGGCCTGGAAAGTGGACGCACTCTCCTTCAATTGGACAACATTGACAGTCTATGCCTTCCCGCCTCTTCCTTTACTGACCAAAGTTCTATTAAAAGCCAGAGCAGAGAGGCCACAAATGATTCTCATTGCTCCAGACTGGCCACGACAGCACTGGTATCGTCTCCTAAAGAGCCTGTCATACTCACCACCATGGATCCTACCTCTTGTTCCTCTTCTGTTGTCCCAGCACAACTACAAAACCCTTTACAGCCAGCTCAAAACCTTAAATCTAGCTGCATGGAGAATACCTTAATTTCCCAACAGACTCTCCTCTCCAAGGAGCTGCAGGATGTCATCTTGGAGGCCAGAAGACTCTCTACTAGAAAAACCTACTCCGCCAAATGGAAACGATTTTGTTCCTGGAATCAAGAAAAGGGCCAGAATCCTTGGGTAATAAATATACCTCAAATTTTACAGTATCTAGCTGAGATGTTAAACAGTGGCCTTTCCTTCTCCTCCATCAAGATCCACGCTTCAGCCATTTCTGCACAATACAATGCAGATCCTCCTTTATTCTCACATCCTCTATTAAGGCATTTCCTCAGAGGGGCAAAAAATATAAAACCCCCACGGAAACCACCAGTCCCAGCTTGGGACCTCAACTTCGTATTGGAAAAGCTGTCCCTGCCTCCCTTTGAGCCGGCTTCTTCAACAGAGCTACAATACTTGTCATTTAAAACAGCCTTCCTTCTGGCTATTACCTCAGCACGCAGGGTTTCGGAGCTACAGGCCCTCATGGCTGTGCAACCATTCGTCATTTTCCATCAGGACAGAGTTTCCTTACGGACCAACCCTACCTTCATGCCAAAGGTTGTATCCAGTGTAGCTTTGAATCAGACTATTCATTTACCTACCTTTTATCCAAATCCACAGGACAAAGGAGAGAGCCTACTACATTCCTTGGACATTCACAGACAACTTCGTTATTACTTGGACAGAACAAAGTCCTTCAGGAAATCTGAGCAGCTCTTTGTGTCCTATGTTACAGGTGCTCAAGGAAAGGCAATTTCCAAACCGACAATTTCAAAATGGATAGCCCACTGCATACTCTTTTGTTATTCATTTCATGGAAAATCTGTGCCTGTATACATCAGATCCCACTCCACCAGGGCTACAGCTACCTCTACAGCTTTCCTCAGGAGGGTCCCTACCAAGGACATTTTGGAAGCAGCTACTTGGAGTTCAGTGCACACTTTCTCCAAGCATTACCACCTTCCACTATACTCTAAATCTGGAGCGGGCTTTGCCACAGCAGTCCTGCAGGGCATCCTAGCCCCTCCTAGTTCCACTTAGTACCTACCACCCTTACGTAGCTTTGGGATTCTACCCATCTGTAATGACTGCAGCTGTATGCACGATGAACATAGTACAGTTTTGTACCTACCATAAATGTAGATGTTCGAGTGCTCATACAGCTGCAGTCCAGGTTACCCTCCCTCCATCCCCTCTTAGGACAGGCCTTATGACAAACACCTTTATCATACAACCTATTTGGGGTATTCTTTTATGGTGTATTTGCTTGCAACTACTGTTTTCTGATTTATCTACATTGCATGTTTGCATAATATTATGTCTTGCTTTCCTTCTGGGGGCACCTGACATCTGGGGCAAGAAAAACTGAAGAAAATGGCGTCGGCTGCCTCTTTTATACCCCTGCCGCACTGACGTCAGGGAAGAAGCAACGACAACCGACGCCGGACCTAGACTTTGGAATTCTGCCGACTGAGGACCCGCCTGACGGCAGGATAACCCATCTGTAATGACTGCAGCTGTATGAGCACTCGAACATCTACATTTATGGTAGGTACAAAACTGTACTTTCACAGATAATACAATGGTTCTCTGGTATGTCAACAAACAGGGACAGACAAAGTCTTACCTCTTGTGCAGACTGGCTCTACAGGCCTGGGAGTTAGCTTTGCACCATCAGAGCTGTCTGCAGTCCCTTGACTCAGGCTGTTGTGGCAGACTCAGCAGGTCCATAACTCAATCCCACAAATGGATGTTGCACATGAATGTGTTTCTGAATATGCCCCATCGATGGGGTATACCTCGGATCTCTCTGCCTTCCCCAAACAGACAACTTTACAAATTTTGTGCCAGGGTCCTACATCCCTTGACATGGAAGGTGGATGCTCTGTTTTTCTTGGAAGGGGATGTTTCTGTATGCATTACTCCCTTCCCACTTCTCAAAAAAGTCCTGCTGAAAATCCAGCAGGAGCAACCAAAAATCTTGCTGGTAACCCCCTTTTGGCCAGGACAGGATTGGTCCCCCCCTCCTGCATTTAGCCAAGGGCAGTCACCACATTACCCCAAAGAATGGACCTACTCACACAGGACAAGGGAACTTGCTTACACCCATAGATGTTAACTCTAAATCTGACACTGTGAGTGGTCGGGTTCAAATTCCTTTCAGACACCTTTTTTCTGAGGACATGCTTCAAGATCTGTGGGAGGCCAGGAAACCCACAATGAGGAAATCTTGCGTTTCCAAATGGAAGAGGTTTTTCATCTGGTGTCTTAGAAAGAAAGGACTTACAGCCACCGATAGTAGATGTCAGAGTGGCCTTGTCCTGTCTGTGTGAATTAATGACGAGTGGTCTGTCTTACTCCTCCGTTAAAGCCCATCTTGCTGCTATCTCTGCATGCCTGCCTGTCTCTCCCCCCCCCCCCCATTTAGCTTCCAAGTTGGAAGTTAAACTCTTCTTAAAAGGTGTCCTTCACATCAGACCGCCAAGGAAACAATTTACTCCTTTTTGGGATCTCAATTTTGTGCTAGAGAAACTTATCCTGGCCCCCTTTGAGCTGGTGAGTTCCTCTTCTCTGCAACATTGCACCTGGAAAAATGTTTTTTTCTGTGGCCATTACTTCTGCAGAAGGATATCTGAGTTACAAGCTCTGATGTCTTCCTCCTCCTTCACAGTCTATAGAGATATAGATTTTCCTTGCGCACTAATCCCTCTTTTATGTCTAAGATAGTTAATGAGTCGTCTCTCAGTCCATCAACCTTCCAACCTTTTTCCCTTCTCCTCAGTCTCCCAGTGAGAGGATTCTGTACACTTTAGACATGCATAGGCAACTCGGACACTATTTGAACAAAACAAAACCTTTTTGTAAAGCTGAATGCTTGTTTATCACCCAAGGGGCCTGGGTCAACCTGTTTCCATGCAGGATTTCAAAAGCTAGCTCCTCCTGTTTATATATCCAATGGAAATAATCTCTCCTCTCTGGTTAGGGTACATTCCACTAAGGCAGTGTCTTCCTCTGGAGCTTTCTTCAATGGGTTGGACACTCGCTCTATCCTGGAGGCGGCTACCTGGTTTTCTTTTCATATCTTCACTAAGCACTATAAACTAGATGTACTTTCCAGGCCCAGGGCTGGTTTTGCCAGAGCTATCTTTCATGGCTTTGTGGAGAATGCTGCTGCTCTTCCACCTAATTCTTTCTCTGCATGAGCTTAGGTACTCTCCCTAATGTTAATGGATATTGCAGTATATGAACAGAAGGACATAGAATAGTTGTGTAAAATCTTACCATAACCATAGATGTCCTCCTTTTCTATATGGTGCAGTATTACCCCACCCACCGCCTTCCCCCGATGCTTGCCTGGCCTGTGTTGACATGTTTTCCTCACACAAGATCAAGCTGGTACTGTTTGCGGCATTCAGTTCTGAGGTTGGTACATGCTGACGTCCACTTTATACCCAATATCTCTTTATGGCTGACATACATTTGCTGATACGCGGCATCACATGTACCTCGCAGTAGCTTTTGACTTTTGTATTCTGGCCAGACTTCCGATTCAGCTGGTGGCAAACTCCCACGTTACGAACACTGCATCATATAGAAGAGAAGGACATCTATGGTTATGGTAAAATTTTGCACAACTGTTCTTTCATCATAGTGATCACTGCTGTAGTGGCCTTAGCTGTATGGGTTGTATCCTATCAAGTATATAACATCTGTCCAGTTTCCAAAGGTTCAGGGCACATTCCATGTGTCCAGACTAGTCAGCCAGCTCAAGGTGAGCTGACTAAAAGAAAAGTTTGGGTCTAGAGCCCTTAATTCATTTACTGCCACTGAAGAGTACACTCCTCTGTGGCTTTTGATGATCGACTGTCTGCTTGTGCTTTTCCTTTCCTGGGCAGATAAGTTCCCTTTGGGGGAAAAAAATACTTCCACTCTGTTGCATTCTTCTTCATGAAGGTTATTTTAAAGCTAGGAGTGTTGTGTTTTAAAGGATTGTCACAGGACTGTAACATGCACTTAAATGGAGCCCTCATTTTCCTCTCATTTTAAAAGTGGTGTAAAGTAACTGAAAACATTTTTTATATATATATAAATTGTTTTACTTTTGTTGAGCTGGCATAGTGTTTTAAAGTGCTATTTACCGTTTTTCTAAAAAAAAAAAAAAACTTTATAGAGTGGTTTGCTGCTTGTCTTCCCTGGCAAAGAGGCACCAATTTTGGCTTGACCATGGAACAGACTACCTGCCCATGGTCAGTTGTCCTTCCAGCCACAAAGAGAAAAAAAAAATTAATCAAACGACCTTTGACACCACAGCAGACTAGCAATTTGCCTCAGCCACAAGTGAGTGACTCTGCTGTGGCTGTTTTTTTTTTTTTTTGTTCCTCAGACCACTCGTCTTTTATCCTGTATCCCTGTGGTGTAACCCCTATAGCCACTATGGACCAGGGGTTAGTCACATCTCTGAGGCTGTTAGGGTCCCTTCAGTGGGTAAGGAAGAGCCACTGTTGTCATTCTTGGGAGGTGGAACAGGGAGGATTTTCTTGTTAGAATGTCATACTCCTCTTGTGGAAGCTGCTGTCGCCATTAGTAACATGGTTCACTCCATTTTTTCTGTCAAAAGGAAACAAAGCCAAGCATGTACCTACTCCTCAAATTTATTTGGTTAGGAATAGGTTATTGGGTCTGGCTCAGCCAGGATTAATTCAGGCTATTGATCCCCCTTGTAAAGTAGTTTATGGTAAAAGAGGGATTCGTCTTTTCTTGAAAAGATTCAAGATTTTGAATCTGAATGGGAATAAGCAGGGACAGATGCATTTTTTTCCTTCAGATTTCTGATTGAGTTAGGAGTGTTGTGTGATGGATTTTCCCACGGGGGTGGGGGGGTGGGGTCTCTTTTTCTGGGACTGTTGCTAGAATGTGCCAGTGATGTTCTTCGTGTTTCACTGTTGCAGTCATTACATTTGGGTAATCTGCTGGCAGTTTGCCCTCAGTCGGCCTGAATTCCAAAGTCTTTTGTCCTGCGTCTGTTGCGGTCTCCTCTTCTATGACGTCAAGTCATCAGGGGTATAAAATATGCAGCCGACGCCATTTTCTTTAGTCTTTCTTGCCGCGCGGTGCCCGAAGCAGATGCATTTCGCAAGTGCCAGTCGGCCGACTACTGAAATATTCGAGTTTGAGTTTCAGAACCGAAGTCTTCACTAAAGCTAAGTACCTCGTTGGGAAAACCTTTTTCTTGCTTTTTACCGATGTCAGAAAAAGTTAATAATTGTATTACATGTGGGAAGCAAATACCTCATAAAGATTTCCATTTATACTGTATTCCTTGCCTAGGCCCTGATCATAACGTGCCTGGCTGTCGGTTTTGTGCTAGATTTAACCAAAGCACTGTTAAGCGTCAGTATATTTTTGCATCAAAGTATTTTGGAAACAGATTTAACTACAGAGAAATGTCTGATAGCAATCCGACTACCGGAGTACATAAAATGCAAAGAAAAGGACAGAGAAAGGCTGTCAAGATCCAAAACAGACGACTAAGCTTCTCCTAAGCCAGTCGCCGGTACTCAGTGAGGTGCTTTCGTAGCCCCTGATACCCACTACCTTCGAATCGCAGGCCTCTACCGACACCCATATGGAGCAAGAAGCTCAAGATATTGGACCGACGGATATATCTCCGTCGGATGGGTCCGGAGCTGCTGAGCAGGCACCGGCTTTTGAGGGTGTATTCAGACCTCAGCATTTGTATATCAAGCCAACAGCTGCGAAATCAAAGACAAAAGCAACTTCTAAAACGGAAAAAAAAAAAAAAAAAACGACGCCTGAGCCATGTGCACAGGTCTCTATGCCTAAAAAAAACAGATGATCAAAATGGCTAAAGACCTTGTTACCTTGATCAGGGGTACCCATCCCCCTCCAGATAAGAGGCCTAGGCAAGACACAGATTATGAATCTTCAGATCAGGTTTCTATTTCTTCTGATTCCTCTTTTGATCAGGAATTATCTTTAACACCCTTTGAGGAATCTGATGCTGAGGAGTCTATTCCATCTGCATCTCCTCTCGAGGATTATTCATTTGGAGAAACCTTGCATACTTTGAGGGAATATTTTTACTGGGAGAGTCCAGACTTCTCAGAATCAAAAAAGAGGCTCAGGGATTTCCTTCTCCCTCGGCACAAGCCTTTAGCCATTCCCCCTGATGTCCTTCAAGGATGCATCTGCAGTCCTAACATATGGGTTGTCCTGCCTCAGGCAGCCCCTCGGTCGGCCGGATTCCAAAGTCTGGGTCTGGCCTCGGCTGATGTCGCACTTCACCCGACGTCATAGCTGCTGTCAATTGGGTATAAAGGCATCAGCCGACGCCATTTTCCTCCGTCTTTCTTGCCGCGTGGTGCCCGAAGCAGAAGCTGTTCGCAAGTGCCGGTCGGTCAGAACCAGAGATTTCTACTACCGAAAACTTCTAAAAAGCTAAGTACCCCGTTGGGGACTCTTTCTTGCCTCAGCCGATGTCAGAAAAAGTAAATAACTGTTTAACTTGTGGGAAACAAATACCTCATAAGGATTTCCACTCTTACTGCCTTCCTTGCTTAGGCCCAGGCCACGACGTAGCAGCCCCGACGAGCACTTAGACGTCGGTCGGAGTTTGCAGAGGAGTTTTTCGGCCCCGCTTTTGCTTACAACATGCCGTCGGAGACTCCGACTTCACAATTAGCTAAAAAGCGTAAGGAAAAGGACCGACACTCGCGGTCCGCGGTTTCGGCCAAAACCACGGTTAAGTCAACCGCGAGTGTCTCGGTTTCGGCTGAAACCGAGTCCTCGGTTCTTCCTTCGGCCGAATGCATGCCTCCTACAACCGAGGCCTCACTCAGCATGGCTGAATCTGCTACTGAAATTCCACCTGCTGTTGCAGGTTCTCAGGATTTATCAGATACTATTCCTTTAGACATATCTACTCCTGCACGTGGAGCTGCTAGGCCCCCTGCATCTATGTCTATCAAGGCTTTTTCTAGGGCTAAAGCAGCTAAATCTTCTAAGGCCTTGCCTGCTAAAACCCCCTCACCCAGGCCTACCTCTAGTTCCCAAATGCTCAGCCTGGCAGAGGATCTCATTTCTTTGATCAGGGGATCCCAACCTCACCCTGACAGGGCCTCTCATCCACCTCCAGAAAAGAGGCCTAGAGCAGAGCCCCCTGAGCCAGTTTCAACAAATTCTTCCTCGGATGATTCAGAAAACTCAAATCCTCCAGAAGGCCCTTATTCTCCATATGAGGACTCTGATGCAGAAGACTCCATTCCTTCTGCCTCTCTTCCTGAGGAATTTTCTTTTGGGGAAACCTTGCATGCTATGAGAGAGCAATTTCAATGGCAGGGCCAGGATTTTTCAGATTCAAGGAAAAGGCTAAGGACCTTTTTACATTTACCACAGCATAGGCCTTTAGCCATTCCTCCAGTAACTAACAGTTGTGGATGATGCATTTAATGATGCTTGTACTGCCCCTGACTCTCTTCCCCCGGCCCCTGCTAAGCCCGACAGATACTACAGGGTCCCGGACACACAATATCACTTGTATAAGGCTCCTATTGCAGACCCTGAAACTATTTCACAGGGCCCCAAAGCTGTAGCAGCTGCCTCTGCCAAAAAACCCCTCCCCTCTGAAAGAGAATCTAGAGCTTTAGAGAGATGGGGTAAAAAAGTTTATACTTCTGCTACTCTTTCGGCTAGGGCCTTAAACTGTCAATTCCAAATGATTCAGTATCAGGAATTTTTGTTAGATCAGCTAAATAAAAAACTGTCCTCTCCTGAACCTATAGACCGTAAGTCCCTTCAGGATTTGGTACATAACTCAGCAGGTCAGTAATCATTCCTTAAAATGCGGCTATGATGCACTGGAGGCTTCCTTTAGGTCAGCTATGACTGGTACAGTGATCAGAAGGCATGCATGGTTAAAAGAGCAATCCTTACCAGACCATGTAAAGTCAAAGCTCCTAGATGCTCCCATGGAGAAACAAAGTTTGTTTGGCTCCCCTGCACAGCAAGTGTTAAAGAAGGTGGAAGAAAAAGCAAAATCTGTCCAAACAGTCAAGGATTTCTTACAGGTCCAGCCTCCGAGGTTTAGTAGAAATTGGCCTTCGAAGAATTGGTCCTTTCCAGACACCTCCAGAGCACAGAGAGGCCGAAATAGGCGCCCAAGAGGCAGAGGTCAATCCAGAGGTGCCTACAGGGGGACGTCAGTGGCAGCCTAACAACCAGAGAAGTACTGCCACAGATCCCAGCTACTACCACTTCCACAGGACAGTCACAGTGACTTGGCTCTGATACCGCCTACCAGGGAACAACTGAAAGCACCCTTAGGCGGAAAGCTAGCCTTATTTTCAGTAAACTGGCATTACATTACAGGAGACAAATGGATTTTACAGACAATAGACAAAGGCTACAGGTTTCACTTCCATACTCTACCAAGAAAGAGAGGAATGCCAAACCTACCACCAAACCAAAAAACAAACGCTCTAGGACAAATCAACCACTTACTAAGGATGAGAGCTATAGAAAAGGTACCGTCTATGGAACAAGGACAAGGATTTTACTCCAGACTTTTCCTGGTACCAAGAAAAGAAAACCAATGGAGACCTATTCTCGACCTGTCCGCTCTGAACACATATCTCATTGTTCCAAAATTCAAAATGCTGACCCTACAGCAACTTCTTCCCATGCTGGGCAAGGAGTCTTGGCTGGTGACTCTAGATCTCAAGGAGGCATACCTGCACGTCCCTATACGACCAGATTGCAGAAGATACCTCAGATTTCTTGCAGGATCAGAGCATTATCAATTCTCAGCATTGCCCTTTGACTTATCTACTGCGCCCAGAGTATTCACGAAATGCCTGGCATCAGTAATTGCTCATTGCAGGCTTCAGGGAATTCAAATTTATCCATACCTGGACGACTGCCTGATACAAGCGGACAACAAGATCAAATTAAGAGAAGATTTGGAAAAGGTTATTCTCCTACTGCAAGCCCTGGGATACACAGTCAACATAAAAAAGTCAAGGCTGGTACCATCCCAAAGGATAACATTCTTGGGTGCAGAACTGGACACATCAAATCAAATGGCATTTCTCACAGCAGAAAAGCAAAAGCAACTACCACTCTATTTCATGGCTTTAACAATGCAGAACCAGCTTACAGCAAGGAAAGTCCTGCAAGCCGTGGGTTACATGGCATCTTGTATAATTTTGATTCCACATGCCAGACTACATATGAGGAAGTTGCAATGGTACCTAAGGAATTTATGGTCTCAGCACAAGCACAGCCTAGAAACCCAAATTCCAATAATTCCATGCCTGAAGCAAGAATTCCTGTGGTGGGCTCAGGCCTGTCAGTTGAACAGAGGACTGCCTTTCCGCAGCCCTCACCCAAGCCAGACTATCACCACGGACGCCTCAGACCTCGGTTGGGGGGCACACATGGCGGACAAGTGTATACAAGGCCTATGGACACAAGACCAGCTGAACCTACACACAAATCAAAAAGAGATGCTGGCAGTGAAGCAGGCAATTCAGACATTCAGACCGTTTCTACAACAGGGTCAATTGCTGATAAGGACGGACAACACCACAGTCATGTGGTATATCAACAAACAGGGAGGCACACACTCATATCCTCTATGCCGGATGGCAATGGACCTGTGGAATGTGGCCCTGAACCTCAACATTCAGCTCCAGGCCATATTTGTGCCAGGAAAAGAAAATATACTAGCAGACACCTTAAGCAGAACTACCACGGATGCCCACGAATGGATGCTGCATCCAGACATCTTCAAATCCATTACAAAGAAATGGGAGCTACCAGAAATAGACCTGTTCGCATCCCCACACAACCACCAATTGAGAAAATTCTGCACAAGGACATACCACCCACTTGCTTGGAAGGTGGACTCCCTATCCTTCAGTTGGGAAAACCTGACAGCATATGCATTCCCACCTCTTCCTTTGATGCACAAAGTGCTACTGAAGATCAAAGATGATCACCCGAGGATCATCCTGATAGCTCCAGACTGGCCGAGGCAGCATTGGTACCCGCTACTGAGGAGTATGTCTCGGGCACATGCATGGCCTCTACCTCTAGTTCCTTTACTGCTAACACAGAACAACTTCAAGATCCTGCATCCAAACTTGAAAACACTGCAGCTAGCTGCTTGGAATATTACATAAAACAAAATAACCCAGATTTATCTCAGAGGGTTAGACATTATCCTGGAGGCTCGCAGACCCTCCACAAGGAAAACTTATTCAGCCAAATGGAAAAGATACCTCATTTGGAGTGCAGCAAAAGGAGAAAATGTATCATTAGCAAACATAGCTAACATCCTGGAATATTTAGCAGAACTTTTTCACAATGGCCTGTCTTTACTCCTCCATTAAAATTCATGCATCAGCAATTTCAGCAGAATACAACATGGATCCTCCAGTCTTCTCTCATCCTCTACTCAGGCAGTTTCTGAGAGGAATTAAAAATGTAAAGCCTCCAAGGAAGCCACCTTTGCCTACATGGGACCTTAACTTTGTGCTAGAAAAGTTAACACTTCCCCCTTTTGAACCAGCAGCAACAGCAGAATTACAGTTCTTATCTTGGAAAACTGCTTTCCTGCTTGCAATCACTTCAGCAAGAAGGGTTTCTGAATTACAGGCATTAATGGCAGTACAGCCCTTCCTCATCTTCCATCAGGATAGAGTGTCCTTGAGAACTAACCCTACTTTTATGCCAAAGGTAGTCTCCAGGGTATCATTGAACCAAGCAATCCACCTACCAACATTCTTCCCCAACCCACAGAACAGGGGCGAAAGACTACTACATACCTTGGATGTGCACAGGCAGTTGCGCTACTATCTGGACAGAACCAAGGACAATAGAAAAACTGACCAGCTTCTGGTAGCATATGCAACAGGAATGGAAGGAAAAGCAATTTCAAAACAGACAATCTCAAAATGGATAGGAAATTGCATTAGACTTTGTTACTCTTTTCATGGAAAGACAACTCCAGAAAACATCAGACCTCACTCCACAAGGGCTACAGCCACTACTACAGCTTTCTAACGAGGAGTGGCTACCAAAGACATTTTAGAGGCTGCTACTTGGAGCTCCATGCATACATTTGCCAAGCATTATAATCTTCCTTTATACTCCAGATCCCGGGCAGGTTTTGCCACTGCTGTTTTGCAAGGGATCTTAGCTACACCATAATCATCTTAGTGCCTCCTCCCCCAGTTTGGCTATGGTATTCTACCCATATGTTAGGACTGCAGATGCATCCTTATAGGTTCATAGGTTCATACTAGGCTATCTGCCCGAGGGCATTTACAAGCCTAGCCCATCGTTTTGTGGCTTACGCCACCCCTTTAGTATGGGGAACTATACCCATTATTTTGCTGTGCCTCTGTCGAGCAGTGACACTGAGGTTATCCCTGGGGTATATCTGTGATCTCCCATCCATTGGTCAAGATTTCTCTTGAACAAGGCCAGCGAGGTGCTCTACCTCACATGTACCGGGATTTTGTTCCACAGCATAGGGAGTCTTTGGGTGATGAATCTATCCCTCCAGCACGTCCTATTAATAGCCGTGTCAAGGTTTAAGTCTCCGCCCTTGTGGCTCTGATGGATCTAGATTTTTGAGGTGAAGCATATTCATCAAATCTGGGTTTGACATGGCCTTGTATGTTAGGCAAAGGTCACCTCTGAGCAAGCGGTGGCGACTGAATAGAGCTGGAGTTCTTTCAGTCGGGCAGCATAGGACAGATTTTTGAGACCCTTTATCCTTTTGGTGAGGAACTTTTGTGGCCTGTCCAGCTGCTGCAAGTGTCGGGTCAGATACATTCCGAATGGGGCATTGTACTCAATCATTGGTCTGATGAGTGATGAGTAAAGGGAGACTATGACCTCCCTTGATCTAGATGAGAATCCCTTCATGATAAGGTGGGCAATGTAGGTGGTCTTCCTAACTACTTTAGCTACATGGGTGTCGAATGACAGACTACTATCAACCTGGGTCCCCAGGTCCCTGATAACTTCTTCTGTGCTCAGTGGATTGCCACCTATTTGGTAGCTAGGGGTAACCTTGTTTTTCCCGAAGGGTATGACTATGCATTTTTTGGCATTTAACTTTAGGCCGTGGCTCTGGCACCAGTTATCCGTTTCTGTGAGACCCTTCTGAAGGATATCTGTATCAGATGTGTTTTCTACTATGGCCCAGTTTGCAGTCATCTGCAAACTTTGTCAGCCATAACCCTCCTGTGTTTGCTTGTACTTGGAAAAGTAGATGCCAAACAAGAGTGGGCCCAGGACTGAGCCCTGTGGGACACCACTTGTGACAGGCTTTGAGTCTGACATGGCGCCAGCAACTCTGACCCTGTGGGTTCTGTCACTCAGCCAGTTTGCAACCCATCTTGTGATGTATGGGTTGACATTTAAGCTGATGAGTTTTCAATGATACCAGTGGGGTATTGTATCAAGGCCTTAGCCAGATCGAGGTAGGCTGTATGGACTGCCTTTCCCTCATCAATGGCTTTGGTGACTGTTTGAAAAAGTCAACCAAGTTTAAAAGGCATGATCTGCCTTTGACAAAGCCAAACTGGGTTGGATCCAAAGTCTGCAAATTCCCTATGTCTTTATTTATGAGGTCCATTATGATCTTCTCCATGGCTTTGCAGATAAGGCTTGTCAAGCTAATAGGGCGGTAATTTCCAGGGTCGGTGTAGGCACCGCGTTAGTGAAGTGGTACCACAGTTGCAGTGCGCCACTCCTGGATGTATCCAGAGGTAAGACTTTGATTAAACAGCTGTCCTAGCTGTGGGTTTAATTCCTCATTGAGTTCATGGAGCACACAGCCGGGGACACCATCAGGTCCCATGGATGCTGTGTTTTTTGCTTTGGAGAGAGCAGTTCTCACTTGGGCTGGAGATGTTTGGGGGCTGCAATCGTTTGGTATAGATATCTCTCCTTTTGGGGGGGAGGGGGGGGAGAAGTTTGCACTGAACCTGTCCGCCAGTATGTTGGCAATGTCTGTAGGATCAGTAATCTTCACATCATTTTGAACTAGCTCTGAGCATATCTGGGAGTTTCCTCCCAGGTTTCTAACATAGCTAAAGAAGGCCTTATGATTGTCTTTTGAGTCTTTAGCTATTTTTCTCTCGAAATTTGCTTTGGATGATTTTATGAGAGCTCTTAGTTTTTTACTTATAGTGATCAAGGGTGTCTTACCTTTTAAGGATTTTGCTCTATCTCGTAGTAGCTTCCTCCTTTTGTTGTAGAGTTTGTTTATGGCTGGGGTCCACCAGACTGGACGCTTGCCTTTGGTACAAAGAGTCTTTGTTTTGCTTGGGATTGCCTTATCCATGCAGTCCTGCAGGTGCTGGTAGAAGGCATTTGTAAGTGATTCAGCGGCTTGAGTACTGTTTTCACCCGGCTCAGGGGCGTTAAAGGAGACCACACTAGTCTTTAGAAGTGTGAAGTCGGCTTTTGAGAAGTTCTTTACTGTGGTCTTTTTTATGTCAGGCGGGGTGGGATGAGGACCTCCAGCGAGATTAGTTGTGGTCTGATCTCACCAGTGAGGGGTACACCTCCGGTGTTGAACATTGTGCTCCCATGTTCGTGATGATGAGATCAAGTATGTTATCTCCTCTTGTGGGGATGGTGACTAGTTGTTCCATGGCATTTGAGTTTATGAATTCCAGGAACTTTTGGGCTAGGGTGTTTGGGCTTGAGTAGTGTTCCCAGTCTATATTAGGGTAATTGAAGTCACCTAGTATGATGGTGTTTGGTGATACATTTATCCCCTCTAGTGTTTTCAGGAAGGCCATGTGATGTTCCTGAGTTTGTGAGGGTGGCCTGTAACATGCTACAATTTGCAGAGCAGTCTTGCCTATGGTTAATTGCACCTGGATGGTCTCCGATGCATCGTGCGTTGCCACCAGTCTTGAGGTGTGGGTGTCCTTGATGAATATGGATACCCCCCTTCCTTTCTTGGTATTGTCCGGATTTTGGGGCGGAGCATGATATGAGGTAAAACCTGATAGCGCTGGGGTGCTCTCAGGAGCCTTGAACCAGGTTTCTGTCACAGCACAGACATCGATGTTCTCCATACTGAGAAGGGCCTCGAGTCGTGCATTTTGAGATTTAGACTTCTGGCATTGAGCAGCATTACCCTTAGTTTTTTCCTTTTTGTGTTCTAGGGTGGTAGGTTTAGAATTTGAGCCTTGCCTAAAAAGGCACTATGGGGTGGCAAGAGCCTTTGCCAATATCCGGAATCCCAGGGTGACAGGTGCAAGCCGTCCCTTGAAACAGCGTGGCTTGTCCAGCATGTCATCCCAGGCAGACAGACACTGGATCCCCTTTGAATGACACCAGTGTTTAAGCCAATTGTTAAAGCTGATCATCTTATCTCTGTATTGTGGCATCATTCTTGGTGAAGGTAGGATACTGCTCAAGGTCAGGGTCATACCTGCCTGGGCTACATAATCAGAGTGCTCCTCAATGTCTCTTTTCATGTAGTCCAAGGAGTGCGTCTCAGGTCGTTTACACCAGCGTGGACAGTGACTGAGTCATATTTGTACCTGCTGTTGAGAGACCTGAGTGCTTGCGTTATGTGGCGGATTCTAGCCCGACAGGCAGCTTACTGTGACCTTCTCCTTACTCAGTCTGGTGGCGGGGCGTCAGTGTGTCTGACTATGGAGTCACCAATGACTAGTGTGTCTGGCATTGTGTTTGGCCTTAAGGGCTGTGACTGTTTGACACTCTGACTGTGAGGTCTATGTGTTGCAGGTGTTGTGTTCTGAGGTGGTGGTTGTTTGGGTGTCTGCTTTGGTGGCCTCTGCTGTTTTGGTAGATTTTTGATCAGAGCCTCAGTATGTCTTTGTGTGTTTATGTGTATGATTTGAGGTTGTAATGGTACTATGTGAGACTGGGTCTATAGTGTGTGTGGTAACCTTCTCCTCCTGACTGGTCTTGCCAGTCCTATGTTGAGAGAGCTCAGCCTCCAGTTTGGCCGTATAGTTGCATCTCTCGCATGTATTTGTGTTTTGTGGGAGGAGGAGAGGGTTGTCTGTGTACATGAGGCAATTGTAACATTGCCTCAATATTCCCAGGTTAACCAGCTGAGCAGGAGAGGACACTAGCAACTGATCCCTCGACATGCTAGAAGGAATAGACAAAAAACTTTAAAAAGATTCGGGGCGTGGGTGACCGAGAAATGGGGGATTGTCTTTTTGGGGTACTATCTATGACAAGAGTGCCGTATCAAGGTAATAAGTACTGTAGGAGCAAGTGCTACGTTTAACAGATAGAGAATAGTCTACTTGGAGTCAAGTAGAGATGATCTTTTTAATTATAGGATAAGCTGATTAGATCAGTAGTATAGTTCGAGGAAGGTAGTTTTAAGGGAAAATTTGAAGAGTGGACTTTAGGTAGCCCGAATAATTTAAACCTGCTTAACCGCTGCTGCCCTAGTGTGCAACGGTAGCAACTCCTTCATCCGGGCTAAATCGCGCTAATGCGCGCTAAAGCGTGCTTTATAGCAGGGGGCTGGAAAAGACAGGAAATTACCCAAAATGGCTAATAAACTACAAGTTACTGTCTTAAACCACTCCTCTGAGGACAAATGTAGGAGTTATGGAAATGACCCCTAGTGGCCAATAAAACTACAGTTTCAAGTCAGTAACCACCTCTCCGGGGGGCAGGGAAGCTGCTCAATGTTAGTCACTGCCACTGATGAACACAGAGACCCTCCTTCAGCCCAAGCAAAAATGGCCTCACAGAAACTTTCAAACAGTTCAGGAACAGCAAGCCTGTAACTGAACTTTTTTAACTCTCAGAAAAGTGGGAAAAAAGCAAGATTTTTTTTTGTTTTTGTTTTACAGAGATAGCAGAGGTTCACAAGTAATATCAAGTTATAACAGTGCAGTAAATGACCCCACACAAGAGTGCTAGGTCAAGGACAGAAAATATGCAAGTTTTAAGAAAAAAAAACGATTTAAAATTAAGTGCAAACAGGAAATTCAGCAAACAAGGACATAGTACAGTTTTGTACCTACCATAAATGTAGATGTCCGAGAGGTATGCATCTGCAGTCAGGATTACCCACCCTCCTTCCCCTCTGTGGTACTCCTAGGGTATTTGCCCAACTTGTAGCTAGCTGGGGGAATCTATTTTGGTGTATTTGTTTGTATATATGTATATACATGTTTATTTTTGTTTGCTCTCTACTGTTTGGAATCATTTGCATTTATCCAAATTTAGCCTTCCTAGAGGGCACCTGGCATCTGGGGCAAGAAACACTGAGGAAAATGGCGTTGGCTGATGCCTTTATACCCAATTGACAGCAGCTATGACGTCGGGTGAAGTGCGACATCAGCCGAGGCCAGACCCAGACTTTGGAATCCGGCAGACCGAGGGGCTGCCTGAGGCAGGACAACCCATATGTTAGGACTGCGGATGCATACCTCTCGGACATCTACATTTATGGTAGGTACAAAACTGTACTTTTTGGACATTGTGGATGATGTGTTTTCGGAGTCGAGCTTGACCCCTGACTCCTTACCTCCGGTTCCTCAGTAAGCCAGACAGATATTACAAGGTCCCTGACTCTCATAAATTTTTATTTGGAAACCCTGCTGCTGATCCTGAAACTATTTCACAGGGTCCAAAGGGAGTTAAGGCCTCAACAGCAAAAATTCCCACCCCCTCTGACAGAGATTCAAGGGCACTGGACAGATGGGGGGAAAAAAGGTTTATACATCTGCAACCTTGGCATTCGGGGCCTTAAACTGTCAATTTCATATGCTTAAGTGCCAGCAACATGCTATGGGATTGCTGAAACAGAAATGATGTTGATTTCAGAATGTGTAGAAAATAAAGAATTGCAAGAATTATTGCATGCAGCTGAACAAGTTGGAAAGTATACTTTGCAATGTGGTTTTGATTCTTTGGAGGCCTCCTGCAGGGCTGCAGTTACTGGATCTGTGATTAGGAGGCATGCCTGGTTAAAGGAACAAAGTTTGCCTGATCATGTTAAAGCTAAATTGCTAGATGCACCTTAACAGCATGATTTTCTGTTTGGTATTAAGGCAGAAGAGGTTTTAAAGAAAATGGAAGACAAAGCTAAGTCTATGCAAACTATTAAAGACTTCTTACAAGTGCAGCCACCAAGATTCAGTAGACACTGGCCTACAAAAAAATTGGTCCTTTCCTGTGTCAGACAGAGCTCAAAGGGGCAAATCCAGATGCCCTAAGGGTTCCAGATACCAAGCGCAAGACTCATACAGGTCAAAGCAATAGGACGCATCCACCTCCAAATCTGGAGTAGATAAAGCGCAAACCTTCAAAAAGCAATCCCATTGACTTCCCTCTGCCTACACCAAGCACTTATGTTTTGGCAGCACCCATAGGGGGGAAATTAGCCCTTTTTGCTCAAAGTTGTTGTTAATCCAGGACAAGTGGGTACTAAACATTGTATCACAGGGATACAGATTCCATTTCCACACTCTGCCAATGACAAATGGTTGGCCAGATCTGCAAACAAAATCAATGGGCAGAGGCACAGAAACAGGTTACGTCCCTCATGGATATGGGGGCCATTCAGACAGTATCAGAACAGGAAAAAGGACAAGGTTTTTACTCAAGACTGTTCCTGGTACCCAGAAAGGACAAGGCCTGGCGGCCAATACTGGATTTATCAATTTTGAACACATACCTGGACATTCCAAAATTCAAAATGCTCACTTTGCAGCAGCTTCTGCCCATACTGGGCAAGAATGCTTGGCTGGTGACTAGACCTAACAGAGGCATACCTGCATGTCCCAATAAGACAGTCGTGCAGAAGATACCTCAGATTCAAGGCTGGCTTAATGCATTGCCAATTCTGTGCACTGCCCTTTGGCTTATCTACTGCGCCCAGGGTCTTTACAAAGTGCCTGGCACCAGTAGTTGCATTTTGCAGACAAAGAAGTATAGAAATATATCTTGGACGACTGTCTCATTCAAGCAGAGAACAAGGACAATCTTCTACGACACCTGGCGTTTGTGAAAAGGCTTCTAACATGCCTAGGGTACACAATAAATGAAAATAAATCACAACTGGTACCCTCTCAAAAGATAACCTTTCTGGGTGCAAGCTTGAATACAACTGCCCAGATGGCTTACCTCACGCCAGACCAACAAAGGCAACTGACTACTTACTTCAAACTGATGGCAGCAAAAACCCAGTCTTTTGCAAGACAGATTCTGCAGGCCCTGGGCTTCATGGCATCCTGCATCCTCCTTATTCCATATGCAAGACTGCATATGAGGAAACTTCAGTGGAACTTAGAAAGTTTATGGACTCAACATTTCCACAGTCTGGAAACAATGATTCCTCTCATTCCCTGCCTGCAACAGGAGTTTCTATGTTGGGCAAAGGCCTGTCACCAAAACCTGAGATGGCCCTTCACTCTAGCCCCTGCCAGCCAAACCTTAACAGACTCATCAGATTATGCCTGGGGGGGCCCACATGGCAGGAAGATGCATTCAGGGCATATGGGCACCAAATCAGATGCATCTGCATATCAACCAGAAAGAGATGCTAGCTGTTCAAAATGCCCAAACAGCCTTCAAGGACTTCATTCATCCAGGACAACTACTGATAAAGACTGACAACACCACAGTCATGTGGTATATAAACAAGCAAGAGGGCACACACTCATACCCCCTTTGCAGATTAGCCATGGCACTGTGGGACACAGCTTTGACCCACCAAGTACATCTTCAAGCTCAATTCCTGCCAGGGAAACAAAACACTCTGGCAGACAATTTAAGCAGAAACCTTATGGATCTTCACGAGTGGAAACTAAATCCGCAAGTCGTCAGCATGATAACAGAGAAATGGGGGAGCCCAGACATAGATCTATTTGCCTCTCCTCAAAATTATCAGTTGAAAAGATTCTGCACAAGGACTTATCACGGACAAGCATGGAAAGTGGGCGCCGTATCCTTTAGTTGGAAAAACCTATCAGTTTACGCCTTTCTTCCTCTGCCTCTTCTACCCAAGGTCCTCGTAAAAGTCAGACAAGAGAAGACAAAGATGATATTAATTGCCCTGGACTGGCCCCGCCAATACTGGTACCCAATCCTAAGGAACTTGTCACAATACCCAGCTTGGACCTTGGCTCAAAAACCACACCTACTGTCCCAGCAAAACAATCGGATCCTGCACAATCAACTACAGTCTCTAAACCTGGCAGCATGGCTAATCCTGTAATCATACAAACGACACCTCTCAGTGAAGTTGTGATGGATGTCATTTTGGAAGCCAGAAGGCCGAGTACTAGAAAATCTTATGCTGACAAATGGAAGAAATTCTGTGCTTGGAATCAAGCACAAGGAACTGATGCAGCAGAGCAACATATTCCTCAGATATTACAGTACTTAACTGAGATGCTTGACAAGGGCCTATCTTTCTCATCAATCAAAATCCATGCCTCTGCCATTTCGGCTCATTACAATACAGATTCACCAATCTTTTCTCATCCTTTACTAAAGCAGTATCCTAGAGGAGCCAAACATTTGAGGCCTCCTAGAAGATCACCATTACCTGCATTGGACCTCAATTTTGTGTTGGAAAAACTCACCCTGCCTCCATTTGAACCAGCTGCTACCGCTGATATAAAGTTCTTATCATGGAAGACAGCTCTGCTGCTAGCAATTACTTCAGCAAGAAGGGTTTCAGAGCTGCAGGCCCTCATGGCTGTAGAGCCTTTTATCATATTTTACCCAGACAGTGTGTTTCTGAAGACAAATCCTACTTTTATGCCTAAGGTGGTTTCCAGTGCGACTCTAAACCAAACAATTCATCTGCCAACCTTTTATCCAAATCTGCAGAACAAAGGGGAGAGAATTCTGCATTCCTTGGACGTACACAGACAACTAAGAGTCTACTTGAGCAGGACTAAAGCTCTAAGAAAAACTGAGCAATTACTAGTGTCATATGCAGCAGGATCCGAAGGAAAGGCTATTTCAAAGCAGACAGTTTCAAAGTGGATAAGCCATTGCATCCGTTTCTGCTACTTACACCATGGCAAACCTGTGCCCAAGGGCATTAGGTCTCACTCCACCAGAGCTGCAGCTACTTCAGCAGCCTTTCTCAGAGGAGTACCAACCAAGGACATTCTAGAGGCTGCTGCTTGGAGTTCTGTTCACACCTTTACAAAGCATTACCATTTGCCTCTGTATTCTAAGTCCAGGGCAGACTTTGCCACTGCAGTGCTGCGCCTTATAGCCTCACCTAATGCTGTTGAGCTCCAGCCTGCCAACCATTGCTTTGGGATTCTACCCAAATGTAATGACTGCAACAGTGAAACACGAAGAACATAGTACATTTGTGTACACTTACCATAAATGTAGATGTTGGAGTGTATTCAGTGTTGCAGTCCAGGTTACCCTCCTGCCATCCCCCTGCACCTGACATCGGTGGCAAGAAAAACTAAAGAAAATGGCGTCAGCTACATGTTTTATACCCCTGACAACCTAACGTCACGGAAGAGAAGACAGCAACCTTAAAAAAATCCAAATCCACCAGAACCACTAGAGCAAGTGACTTAAACCTTAGCACGGATATAAATAGGACGTGCTGGAGGGGATAGATTTATCACTCGGAGACTCCCCATGCTGTGGAATAAAATCCTGGTCCATGTGAGGCAGAGCACCTCGCTGGCTCTGTTCAAGAGAAATCTTGACCGGTGGATGGGAAATCGTAGGTTTACCCCAGGAATCATCTCTGTGTCACTGCTGGACAGAGGCACAACAAACTAATGGGCACATTATTTCTAACATAAGGGGTGGCGTAAGCCACATAACTTTGGGCTAGGCTTATAAATGCCTTAGGTCAGATAGCCTAGTATAAACCTATGAACCGACGCAGGACCCAAGACTTTGGAATTCAGGCCGACTGAGGGCAACCTGCCAGCAGATTACCCAAATGTAATGACTGCAACAGTGAATACACTCTAACATCTGCATTTATGGTAAGTGTACACAACTGTACTATCCCAGCCATTAGAATATGTTACCACTACAGGTCAAGCGAAGCACTACTTTGCCTTCCTGTAAGGCTCGTCTTGATTGGATAGGTAGATAGAAATTTACAGCAGGATTATTGTGTATGGCCTTGCTTGATTTTAGTGATGGATAGTATTAACTATTCTGGAACGGTGGCAAGAACTTGAATATCTCCTTAGAGGTGCATATGTCTGGGTCTCTTATGGTTCGTTATCACTTGCCTAATACTCCATCAGTCCTATTTCAAATCGGCAAAACTTTACAACAATGCAGGCATATGCTGTTTTAATGTTCAGCACTTTACAACCCGAGTAGCTTATTAGCCAAATAATTTGGAAATGGTTCTTAGGTTTCATTGTGTTTAACTGATGGAATTATTTGGAGGAGGAGTTTAAGATGGAACCAGTAATTTGTTGTTGAAGCATTAAAAGTGGATAGAAGAGAAGCATATTTTGTTTTATGAACTAAACGTGATGCAGTTATTTGACTGGGTAACCAAAACAGAAGACCAGAGGTGTGCTGTCTATTTTGCCATGTAGATTTTTATCAAAGCTTTTTACAGTGTCACACCAAGCACTGGTAAGCAGTTCAGTCTTGTGGTGACTTATAATAATATATAAGTTAAAATATAAAATATAATTTTAGCAGTGTACTAAAAGGTTGAAAGACAAGCTCACTTTAAAGTTGAGAAACCTTAATTGTTTATTTAGCAACCTGCAATTGCTTTACAACGTCTTTTACCCCATAGACTTAACATGGTTGTCTTAGAACCATAGCTACCTTTGTCTGTTGCACCTACTACTGGATAACTAGTGTCATTTATCCCCCCAACCGTAGTCAGATTATTTTCGTTTATTGTTTTAGCTACTTACTCCCTACATTACTACTTTGTTTTTGCTGATATGTATTTATATTTTGCTAGTCAGTAGGCCTGTCTCAACTGACTATTTTATGTGCAAATCTGATTGTTACAATTGTATCTAGCTGCAGCTACTGCCTTGAAAATGTCTCCTACGTAGGAATATTGTTCTTTTTTTCTTTTTTCATTGCTCTGTGAACACAAGTATGGTCTCTGACTACTCTCCAGCACTGTTGTTCTGCTTAGCTTGTATATTCTGTTACCTAAATATTGTTTGCATGCTGAGTTGATGTTTAAAGCTTATCATATCTTGTGGACCTTCTACTGCACTACTGTTTCTACCTTTCATTCTTTCCAACTTCTCTGCCTCCTATTTCCCTCTCCCTCAGTCTACACTTCTGTCCCTTTTGCTTTCTCTCCTCCTCCGACTCCACTCTGAATACTTCCCTCCACTATTCTGCTTAGTCTTCCTCTTGCACTCTTCTTCCTGTTCTTCCCCCCTTACTCCCATTTTAACCTATTGTATTTTTCTCGCTCCTTTTTCAGTTGCTCCCCAGAGTGTTTCCCCCTTCTTCACTGACCAGACAGGGAATTACTCCTCCCAAAAGAGAAGACATCCGTGGACTACCTGCCTGAGCCTTATTCATTTTTTGGGACACTTTCCCTTGCTAAAGAGACTCGGTGTATATAACCTCTTAAATATATTTTTTCTATAGCATCTTCCTAACCTTGAGCAGCATTCTACCCCAGTGCGCATGAAAGTAGCCTAACACTGGTCACTGCACAAGCTCTCCCCATCCTTGGTTCCCAGTCCTTCTCCCTTTATTTACCTCTATCTATCTCTGTAGCCTAACTTCTCCGAGGAACCTCTTCCCCTTGAGTGCACCTCCCTCCTTTTACCACTAGATGGCAGCATATTCCTGATAAAAGAAACTGCAATATTTTCCTTTTTCCTGCTCTACTTTCTGCCCAAAAGTGCCTCTGCCCTACACTCAAAGATTTAGTTACTTACATACATACTTTCAGAGAGTTCTTCACTTACCAAACATAACATCCTTGCTTTTAGCTGTAAACCAAAGTTTAAAACATTTACCTTCACCCTGCAGTAATTCTCCCTATCCAGCCTCAGGTCACTGATTGTTTTTTGGCCCTTTTCCCGCCTCTCTGGCTCTTCCCACTCCATTCGCCCTGCAGGCTCACTCCGCTCCCCTACCCTACCCCCAATTATCTGCCCCCAGTACCTCTACCTTTATCCCCCCTATCAGCCCCCCCCTCCAACCAATCCTAACTCTCCTTTTCCCCTCCCCTTCCTTCTTTAACCACTCCACCCATTACTAACACCCCATCACCTCTCTTTTCCTCTAGCTGACCTCTACTACCATGCTCTCCCTTCCTCCCAAGGTCCTTCTCCTCTCTTCCTTCCTTTTCCTTCTAATATCTCTATACCAAATCACTTGCTATACTCATGTGCATTTGCTCCCCCCTCCTCTTACTCCCCAACACCACTTTACCTCCCATTACCACAACATCTCAGCTTCTTTAGTTCCCTCCTACCCAATCCTCCTCCTGAAAGTAAAACTTTTTCCAAGCTCAGATAAAAACCTTAAATATAAACCGCACATCTACCAGCCTCCTCTGTCTAAATACAAAACAAACACCTCCTCCGTCCCACATTCATTCACTTGGCTGGAGATATTCACCCCAATCCAGGTCCTAATTTCCCTCCTACAAATCTCCCTAGCACCAACAAGAAATCCACTAATAAAAACCTCAAATTTCTCACCATCAACACCCAGAGCTTAAAAAATAAACTATCCCTCTTCCATGCCTGGCTCAATCATAACTCTCCTGATATAGCAGCTATCTCTGAAACCTGGCTAAAACCTCACATTAATGACTCTGAGTTCCTACCCCCAGGATTCCATTCTCTCTGATGTGGCCGACCTGATAGAAGAGGTGGTGGCGTTGCTCTGATCTACTCCAACCTCTTGTCCATTACTCCTTACCCTAACCCCATCCCTTCTTTCAATAACGCTGAACTTGTAATTGGCTTACTAAAAATGAACAACCATAAAAGTATCTGCATCATCTGTCTCTATATCCCTCCAGGCAACAATACCAATACATTGGAAGACATCTTCTCCTGGACTTCCTTCAATATTAAGCTAGAAACCTTCATTTTGCGTGATGTAAATATTGATTGGGGAAAAATCTTTAACCCAAATCCCACGATAACTGTCAACCTATTTATCTTCTCCCAACTTACTAACTCCATTACTAGACCTAACAAAGCTAATCCCCCTGGCTCCATACTTGACTGGATCCTAGTATCTCACCCAAACAAAGTTATAAAATCTGGTGTCACTCCTGACCCTTTAGGAGACCACCTCCCTGCCTTCTCCATTCGAGCTACTCCCACCTCCCCACACTCTCACCGCAACACTCACACTCGAAACCTATCTAACTTCAACCCTACTTCTTTCTCTGACTCTCTTAAACTCACCAATTGGAACCCTCTAAAAATACTACCATTAGACGAAGCCGTCGGCTATTTCAATTCCACATTCTTAACATTCATTAACTCTCTAGCTCCAACAAGAACAAAAAGAGTTAAAGAAAATACCTCCCCATGGCTCACCAAAGACACAAAAAAGATAATGCTCCAAAGGGATAAAATCTGGAAGACCTATATTAAACACAAGCAACCTGAAATCTTCCTCAAGTATAAGCAGTTAAGAAACCTTGCCAAGAAACAAGTCCTTAGAGATAAAAAGTCTTACTACATCAAACTTCAAGAAAACCATACTAGAAACTCCAAACAATTCTGGAATTCCATCAATTCCCTCCTTAGACCAGGTACTAAAAACAACCCCTGTCCTGATACCAGCAGATCTGACCTTGAAATAGCCTCACTATTTAATTCCTTCTTCACCTCTTCCATCGCTGAGCTAACCAAGACATTTACTAACAATCACCTTCCTTGCCTCCCTGCTCAGTCTTCCATAATCTGCTCTGCCCCCTCCTCTTTCAAACTCAAACCAGTATCTACCGACCTAATAAAGAAACTTCTATATAAACTAAAGCCCTGCTCTGATGCCCCTGATAACATTCCATCCTCCTTCCTAAACAGCTTCTGACTCTATTTCTCTACCTATCAGCATCCTAATTAATAGGTCATTACTTGAATCCTACGTTCCTAAACTATGGCGTACCACTTGCATTTTTCCTCTCCGTCTCAAATTTCTGCCCTATAGCCATCCTCTCCCCAGTCTCCAAAATCCTAGAAAAATGTATCCACCTTCAACTCCTGCTATTCCTTACCAAGCACCAACTTCTCTATCTCCTACCCAACACGGCTTCCGCCCAGGACAGTACTAACACCGCCCTTCTCTCCTTTTTGCACTCTGTCAATTCAGCTCGTGACTCCAGTAATATAGTATCCTCTGTCCTTCTAGATTTATCCAAAGCTTTTGACACCATCTCTCACACCCACCTTCTAAATCGCCTCTCTAATCTCAACCTTTGCCCAAAGACTCTCTCCTGGTTCTCCAGCTACCTTTCAAACGGATCCCAAGCTGTGAGATGGGGGCAAGCCATCTCTACTTTTCTTCCTACCCCTACCGGAGTACCTCAAGGTTCCATACTCAGCCCATTACTATTCAATATCTTTATCAATGACTTCCACAAAGCCATTCCTAACACCAAAATTGTACAATATGATGATGATTCCACTTTGAGCTGCTCTGCCTCTAACCTAACAGACCTCCAAGCCCTAACTCAAAGTGCCTTCTCAACCACTGAAAACTGGGTGCTACAAAATCTTCTCTCCCTAAATGCTAACAAAACTAGGATCCTCCTTTTCTCCCCCTCTAAATCCTCCTCTCTTGATAAAAACTCATTTCAGATTACCAGCCTTAGCAACTCCTCTATCGAGATTGTACCCTCCGCCAAACTTCTTAGTGTTACAGTTGATGATCAACTAAAATTTAATACCCATATCCAGCTAAATATCAAAAAAACGCACAAAACTAGGCTTACTGTATAGAAACAACCACTTCCTCTCTCCTCATTCCAGACTAACCCTTGCCTCTACCTACCTCCTTCCCTCCCTCCTGTACGGAGCTCCCCTGCTCACTAATCTTCATCCACACTTGCCTCCAAATTGGAACTATGTTACAACAAAATCTCTAGATTTGCCACAAATGCCAAATCCTCTTCTCATCACTGCTCCTCCCTTCACTCTCTAAACTGGCTTGAACTTCCCAATCAACTTAACTTCATCCAAATCACCACAGCCTTCAAACTATTGTCCCACCCTTCTAACTGCCCTGTTCTTTCTAATATTCTACAACCTTATACCCCCCTTAGACCACTTAGATCTTCTAAACAAAACCTGATCGCAGTACAAAAACCCCAGCGCCCTGCAGGTCAGCTTCTCTTATCCTTTACCCTAGCTAAAAAATGGAATGCCCTGCCCTCGACACTGACATGTATCAACCTTAACTTCAAAACCCAACTTCATTCCTACCTCTGTCTAAACAGAATTTGCAACTGCACTCTTCAGCCTACATCTCCTAAACTATCTTCTCCCTTTTCTCCAGGCTAACCTCTTCTCTTCACCTTCCTATCCTTTCTAAAAATATTTAGCTTAGGTAACAAAACAGTAAAATTTGATTTTCATGATGTAAACCTTTTTCCTCCTTAACAAAATTGAAATTGTTAGTGCTTATTCTTTTGAAACTACCTGATGTTCATCGTGTTACCCTGCTGCAGTCATCACACTTGGGTTATCCTGTTGTCAGGTGGTCCCGCAGTCGGCCTGAATTCCAAAGTCTTGGTCCGGCGTCGGTTGCTGTCGCTTCTTCCCTAACGTCAGTGCGCCAGGGATATATGAGAGGCATCCGACGCCATTTTCTTCAGTCTTTCTTGCCGCGCGGTGCCCAAAGCAGAAGCAGTTCGCAAGTGCCGGTTGGCCGACACCTGAGATTTTCGAATATAGTTTCAGTCCGAAGTCTTCAAAGCTAAGTACCCCGTTGGGGAACCTTTTCTTGCCTCGGTCTGATGTCAGAAAAAGTTAACAATTGCATTTCTTGTGGGAAGCAAATACCTCATAAGGACTTTCATTCTTATTGTATACCTTGCCTAGGCCCAGACCACGACATCACTGGTTGTCGGTTTTGTGCTAGGTTCAGTAAGCGAACTATAAAGCGACGCTTTGATTTCACACGACACTACTTTGGTAGGAAATTTAATTACACTATGCCGTCGGAGCAACCGTCTACTGGCTTGCGTAAAAAACACAAAGATAAAGACAGGCAGCCTAGATCCAAGCCAGACTCCGAGGCCTCGACTGGGCCGGTCGCCGGTTTTCAGTGAGGTGCCTACGCAGCCCCTGGCTACCACAGAATTGGAACCCCAGACCGCTTTGGATTCTCTCGCAGAGAGTTCTAGGCCGACTCAGCCATTTTCTTTAGGCCCTACCGATGACATTGCAGAAGGAGAAGCAGGTGCTGTAGAAACACCTTCGGTTTCAGAAGGTGTCTTCAAACTGACTACTCTCACCATAAAATCTTATGCTAAGCTTAAGACTCCTCTAAAACCAAAAAAGACTGCACTTCAGTCTCCAGTTCAAGGCCCCATGCCTAAGAAACAAATGCTTTAAAATGGCTGAAGATTTGATTTCTTTAATCAGGAGTTCCCAACCCTCCCTGACAAAAGGCCTAGACGAGGAGGATTATGCCTCCTCTGATCAAGTGTCTATTTCCTCAGGCTCCTCTGAGGAACAGGATTACTCCTTTCCCCCTTATGAAGATTCTGATGCTGAAGATTCCATTCCCTCAGCTTCTCCCCCTGAAGACTATTCCTTTGATGAAACCTTACATACCATGAGGGAACATTTCCACTGGGAAGGTCAGGACTACTCCGACTCAAAGAAATGGCTCCAAGAGTTTCTTTTACTCCCCCAGCACAGACCACTTGCTATCTCCCCAGTTTTAGACATTGTGGATGATATTTACTTAGAATCTAGTCTAAATCCAGATTCTCTGCCTTCTGCTCCAGCCAAACCAGATAGATACTATAGAGTGCCTGACTCTCACAAATTCCTTTACAAAAGCCCTGTTGCTGATCCAGAGACTATCTCCCAGGGTCCCAAAGGGGCTAAGGCTTCTATGGCTAAAAATCCTGTACCCTCTGAAAGGGACTCCAGAGCACTAGATAGGTGGGGGAAGAAGGTTTACACCTCAGCTACTCTAGCTATGAGAGCACTAAATTGTCAATTTCACATGCTTAAATGCCAGCAATTCCTAATGTCTCAAATAAAACAAAAGATGAGCATGCACCCTCAACAGTCTGAATTCAAGGAAATGCAGGATCTGTTGCATGCAGCTGAACAGGTGGGCAAACATACTTTACAATGTGGATTTGATTCCTTGGAAGCTTCCTGTAGAGCAGCTGTTGGGTCTCTTATACATAGGCATGCTTGGTTAAAGGAACACACTCTGCCTGATCATGCTAAAGCAAAGTTACTAGATGCACCCTTACATGGGGTTAAAGCAGAAGAGGTTTTAAAGAAAATGGAGGATAAGGCAAAATCTATGCAGACAGTCAAAGATTTCTTACAGGTACAGCCTCCACGCTTCAGCAGAAACTGGCCAACAAAAAATTGGTCCTTTCCAGCTTCTTACAGACCACAGAGGGGTAAATACAGGCGCCCAAGGGGCAGAGGACAAGCACAAATCTCTTACAGACCTCGCCAATGGGGCAGTGCAACACAGAAGGGAGGCGAAGACAGGTCCCAAACTACCAGAAGGCAAACACAATGACTTGCACCTCAAGCTGCCAAGCAAAACTCTCTTGGCAGCTCCCTTGGGAAGAAAATTAGTACTTTTTGCAGACAACTGGTGCATCGTCACAAAGGACAAATGGGTCCTAGACATTATCTCACAAGGATACAGATTCCATTTCCACACCTTGCCAAGGATAAAAGGAATGCCAAACTTGCCACAAAATCAATGGGCAGAGGCACAAAAACAAATTACAGCTCTCATGGACATGAGAGCCATTCAACTGGTACCTACACAGGAACAAGGCCAAGGATTTTACTCGAGGCTCTTTCTAGTCCCCAGAAAGGACAATGCTTGGAGACCCATTCTGGACCTTTCAATTCTAAACACCTTCTTGCAAGTACCCAAATTCAAGATGCTAACACTACAGCAGCTTCTTCCCATGTTGAGCAAGAAAGCTTGGCTAGTAACGTTGGACCTCAAGGAGGCATATCTGCATGTCCCTATCAGACAAAATTGCAGAAGATACCTTCGTTTCATTGCAGGTTCAACCCATTACCAATTCTCTGCACTGCCCTTTGGCTTATCTACTGCGCCCAGGGTCTTCACAAAATGCCTGGCACCAGTAATTGCATACTGCAGACAGAGGAATTCAAATATACCCATACCTGGACGACTGCCTCATCCAAGCAGAAAGCAAGGACATTCTCTTTCAACATCTGGCTTTTGTAAAACACCTTCTACGTTGCCTAGGGTACACAGTAAATGAAAAAAAAATCAAAACTAGTGCCCTCACAAAATATGACATTCCTGGGTGCCAGCTTGAATACAACGGCCCAAATGGCTTATCTGATGCCAGACAAACAACTACAACTAACTCAATACTTCAAAACAATGGCAACAAAGCCCCAACTCCCTGTAAGAAAAATTCTGCAGGCCTTGGGCTTCATGGCATCTTGCATACTAATACCATTTGCAAAACTGCATATGAGGAAATTACAATGGTAACTAAAACGCGTATGAACTCAACACAGCCACAGCTTGGAAACAATGATGCTTCTCATTCCCTGCCTTCAACAGGAGCTTCTATGGTGGTCACAGGCATGTCACCTCAACAAGGGCCAGCCTTTCACCTTACCCCCAGCCAGGCAAACTATGACAACAGATGCATCAGACTATGCCTGGGGGGCACACATGGCAGGACGGTGCGTTCAAGGCATGGACTGCAGATCAAAGGAATCTGCACATCAGTCAAAAAGAAATGCTAGCTGTACAGAATGCCCTGACAGCCTTCAAGGACCTTTTACATCCAGGACAGCTTACAATAAGGACAGACAACACCACAGTAATGCGGTACATAAACAAACAAGGGGGTACACACTCCTACCCTCTATGCAAGCCAGCAATGACCTTGTGGAACACAGCACTGGCTTACCAAGTTGAATTACCAGCTCAGTTCCCTCCAGGAAAAAAGAACACATTGGCAGATGACCTAAGCAGAAACATCATGGATCCCCACGAGTGTAAACTGGGATCCACAAGTATTTGCAATGATAACTCGAAAATGGGGGCACCCAGACATAGACCTGTTTGCCAGCCCCCAAAACTGTCAGCTAACAAAATTTTGCACAAGGACATTTCACCATCAAGCTTGGAAAGTGGACGCACTCTTTCAGTTGGAAAATGCTGACAGTATATGCCTTCCCTCCATTGCCCCTTCTCACAACGGTGCTGCTGAAAGTCAGGATGGAGAGACCCCGAATGATACTCATTGCCCCAGACTGGCCATGCCAGCACTGGTACCCACTATTAAGGAATATGGCCCAGGGCCCACCATGGATTTTACCATAAATTACTCATCTGCTCACACAGCAAGACAGTCAGATTCCACACAGCCAGCTCAAAACCTTAAATTTGGCTGCATGGCAAATCACCTAAGCAACCAGCCAGCTCTTCTTTCACAAGCTGTTATGGAGGTTATTCTGGAAGCCAGGAGGCCCAGCACCAGGAAAGCCTACTCAGACAAATGGAAAAGGCTTTGCGCCTGGAACCAAGCTAAAGGCCAAAATACCCTTCAGCTGGACATACCTCAGATTCTACAATATTTAACTGAGATGTTACACAAAGGCCTTTCTTTTTCATCTATTAAAATCCATGCCTCAGCTATTTCAGCTCACTACAACACGGATCCTCCCTTATTTTCACATCCACTTCTAAGGCAGTTTCTCAGAGGGGCGAAAAACATTAGGCCTCCCAGGAGAGCACCAACACCAACTTGGGACCTCAATTTTGTTCTGGAAAAACTTACGCTACCTCCTTTTGAACCAGCTTTCTCAGCTGACTTAGATTATATCATGGAAGACTGCCCTGCTGCTAGCAATTACTTCAGCCAGAAGAGTCTCAGAGCTTCAGGCGCTAATGGCAGTAGAGCCTTTCCTCATTTTTCATCGAGACAGAGTTCTCTACGAACTAACCCCTCCTTTATGCCTAAGGTGGTATCCAGTGTGGCTCTAAATCAAACAATCCATTACCCACCTTCTTTCCAAATCCACAGAACAAAGGAGAAAAACTCCTGCATTCCTTGGACATTCACAGGCAGCTACGTTACTACTTGGATAAAACTAAGGTTTTCAGAAAATTTGACCAGCTTTTTGTATCCTATGCTACAGCATCACAAGGAAAGGCTATATCAAAACAGACCATTTCCAAATGGATAGGACATTGCATACATTTTTGCTACACCCACCATGGAAAACCAGTTCCTGCTAGCATAAGGCCCCATTCTACCAGGGCAGCAGCTACATCTACAGCCTTCCTCAGGGGGGTCCCAAACAAGGATATTCTGGAAGCTGCAACTTGGAATTCAGTACACACCTTCAACAAACACCATCACTTACCACTTTATTCTAAGACTAGAGCTGGCTTAGCCACTGCAGTTTTGCAGGGCCTTCTAGCCTCCTCTAACCCTGTTTGACTCCACCTCCCATCCTTAGCTTTGGGATTCTACCAAAGTGTGATGACTGCAGCAGGGTAACACGGTGAACATAGTACAGTTTTATACCTACCATAAATGTAGATGTTCGAGTGTATATCCTGCTGCAGTCCTGGTTACCCTCCCTCCATCCCCTCTGACCTAACTAAAACTTTTCAATACCTTAAAATCTGATAAAACCTTTGTGGTGTATTTGCTTATAGCTGGAGGGATGTTTTGTTTGTGATAAACTTTTATTATTGGTACTATCTACTGACCACCTTTTGGGGGGCACCTGACATCTGGGGCAAGAAAAACTGAAGAAAATGGCGTCGGATGCCTCTTGTATACCCCTGGTACACTGACGTCAGGGAAGAAGCGACAGCAACCGACGTCGGACCAAGACTTTGGAATTCAGGCTGACTGTGGGACCGCCTGATGACAGGATAACCCAAGTATGATGACTGTAGCGGGGTATACACTCAAACATCTACATTTATGGTAGGTACAAAACTGTACTTTAGTTGTAATACATATTGTCTATAACTTTTCATGTTAATTGAAACTGTTTTGGTAATCATAACATTATTAAACTGTTGTATTTCATTGTTGGAGCTTTTCTCCCTGGGCCTCCACTGAAAACGGGCCCCCAAGCCCAGTGGACCTCCCCGGTAATCAAACTGAAATAAATAAATAAATAAATATTGTAGTACCATGGGTAAGACATTGATTTAAATAAGAGGGAACAGATGGTAATAGTAAAGAGCCTGCTTATGCTAAAGGGTGGATACTGGAGTACCACATAGGATCGGTACTTGTTCAGGTTAGTTTTGGTGTCTCTTTCATCCTGTAACAGGTATGGAAGAAGTATGCTACTCATATGCTGTTGCTACAAAGGTACGCAAGAGGATTCATAATATGTAAAAACAATAAAGAGGGCCACAAGCACGGTTGATAAAATATGTAAAAATAAAAGCATATTCAGCAGATATACACATTTTATAGGAGGCAAAAAATACATTGGGAGGCAGAATCTTTACTAGAAACTGTATAAAAATGTATTGGAAGCACTTGCTATACAGTTTAAAGGAAAGTCTGTTCTGATACCTTCTAGAGATATTCGTACAATTTTTCATTTAAAGCATTTTCCTATTATTTCAGATCAGACGTTGGCGCTCTTGTTTATGTAATGGTATGAGGAAGGAGCCTTTATAGCATGCTGCCTTTTTAAACATGCCGTTGCTTTGTAGCTGCTTCTTTTAATTTTGGGGTAGATGGTAATCCAGCATCACTCATACACTGTCACACATTCTACTGGCTCAATATCACACTATACCCCCAAAACACACCCTGTACTCCCTCAAAGCCTTTAATATACTAGATCTGAGATTGATTCACAGTATCAGTAACAGAAGATTTCCTGACTTGTAATGTTGGGTGATAAACATCCAATGTTTAATGGTCAACTGACTTTTAATGAAATTTAGAGTAACTGACTGGGTGAAACCGATTTTGCTGCTTTCAATTGACTGGGTCAAGTGTAGATATCTGTTGGTTTACTTTACATGCATCCTAAGTAGGTCACTGCTTGTAAGGTAGACCTGAAAAGACAGAATTGTTTGTGTAAACCTACCTGGTTAGCAGCAGAAAAGAGTTAATATGCATGTATAACTTGGGAATACAACACCAGCATTCCCTGTGTAATTTCAGCTTTTGTCTTAGTTTGTGGGGGAGCCTTTGTCATTTTTTTTTTTTTTTGTGAATTATGGCTGAACAGTAAATCTCTGTGCATATCTCCTGACAGATTACACTGGGTAAGACAAATTAGTTTTTAGTATTAAAATGTCTTATTTATAATGTGTAAACAATTTCTATAATTTGAGTGCCATCCAGTGTTGCACATTAGTTTTGAAGTTAGAGTTTAAAAATTTGTCCTTGCTCCTGGCATTATACACAGTTTCTAGACTTGGTTTTAATTGCTGTATATTAATCAGTGCTGACATCTTGGATCCTTTTTTGTTATAGTAGAGTGCACACATGCATGCACAATTTTAAAAGATATGTAACTTTTGGTTGGTTGTTTCTTCATTGACTGCATAGCACCGCAAGCTTATGGAGGATCTACAAAGAAGCAGGAAGGATTTTGAAGAAATTCTTCAGGCTAAAGATAAGGAGCTGGAGGAAACAAAGGTAAGATATCAGAGTGATGATTGTAGCAGTTGAAATATGCAGGTCAATTGACAACTTGCATTGTAAAACTTGGTCTCAAAAATGGGTGGAATTATACTATTAGTAATGTTTAGATGAATTAATACTTAAAAGGAGAATTACTTGAACCGATGCATTGTACTGTTTTCTATGTAGGCATAGATTTTCAGTTAATATCTGAATGAACTGTTGAGTAAGTTTGAGAAGAAACTGGATACTATATTATCAAGTCTACAAAAATAGAGTAGAGAGTCAATTATCTGAACTAATTGGGATTTAGAGTAGTTCGGATAATCAGACTATTAAGATAATCAAACGTGCTTCTAAAATCTTGTTTTTTTTCTGCATGCAGGGGAAAAAGCATTTCAACCACTGAATGATTCCAGTGGACAATAAAGAATATTTTTCACACATGAGCTGGCTACAAGCTCAAAAAACATACAAAAGTGAATACATAAAACATTTATAAATTCAGACTTTATAATTTTTCATACTCGAAAGCTTTAGAAGGCTGCATTCGGATAATTGACTGTTAGGGTAATTGACTCTACTGTAGAATATTGAGAGCTTTGAGGAGGCTTGGTATCCTCGTGCCAGTGTTACATCATGAAACTGTCTAGTCACATGGAAAAGGCCGTTAAATGGCACATTGAACACAAAGGAGATTCTGAAGATCTGAGTTTGAAACCTTTGTACAGTGGGTAGCCATTGGAAGTTTTTCTTGTGATATCTTGAGTTTGGCACACTTCTGAAGTCTCTATGTCCTCTGCGAGGTGTGTGCCCCTCTTTCCAGTACACATAGTACACCTTGGGTTAGGAGTGCACATTTAGCCCTTGCACTCTGTTTCTTTTATGCTATTGTCACAGTTAGAATTTTGATCTTAATATAGATCATAGGAAGGATCCTGCAATTGCTATCTGAACCAGTAGCCGTTTGAAATGTTAGACCCAATAGATTGAGTCCCAAAACACTGAGACCAAATGGCTGAAAAATGGACTTGCAGACACCAAGTCTAAGATGGCTGTTAGGATATTCCTTTTTCTCTGAGGTATGGTGACCTCTGAGTTTGTATATAGGGCCCCCCCCCCCAAAAAAACAAAATTATAGGGGAAGAGGAATCTTAGAGATTTGCTCTTCTGGGTTTTCTTTTTCTCTCTCTCTGTTTGGCTTGTCAGCAGTTGGCATTTTGAGTGCCAGCATTTCAGTAGTGAGATACTTAAATCATCAGTGTTCTGCAGTTTTACAGATCACTAATGAGAACCTGCAGTGATGATGCTTTCATGCTCTTTGAAAGTAGAGTGACATGAAGCATTGCAACAAGTGCCAATGATTCTGCTGTGTCATTGGCTGGAAGTAGAACACACTGAAGCCAGTATTGCTGTAAGAAAGGATGTGGTTGTCTAGGGTGCACAATGGAAGAATAGGCATGAGAATCCTTTGTTTGATCCAGAGCTAATAGGAAGCCATAGTACCATTTAAAGTTTTTTCCCTTTAAAATTCACTTACACAATAGATTCATTATTCTGCCAACAGTGAGAAATATCAGACACTTTATGGAACCCTTAAAGTTTGAGCATTTGGAGCTTGATTGTATCTGGGGGGGAGTGTATGCGGAGTAGTCCTTCGTCTCTAAGCATTAGGTCAAGATTTTAATTCTCGCTAGGAGATTCCATTCTTCTGGCTATATCATACATCAAGGAATGCTTGCTGGCTGCCAATAAAGGAAAAAAAAACACAGCCGAGACGGTAGTAGATGAATTCTTTACTTCCACCACAAACTCTGGTACCTTGGCCTTTCGCCTTCAAGGATACATATATCACAATGAATACTACATTAATACCAGGTTATAATCCCGTCATTCACACATTAATTATTTAATTATCATATTACCCTTACATTTTTTAAAATGACCCATTGCCTTAACTTTTCTTAAAGTGAACCATACCTATTTCATCAAATTATACAAACATTTGATACTTGAATGTTTAATACGTAAACCTCAAATACATTTGTGTATACTGATAAATGCAAAATATATTTAATATAAATGTATCTAAATGTAAACAGTTTAAACATAATCCACATCCAAATTTAACCCTCTGGGTGTCAGAGTCCCACAGTTTAAAATCATTTTACTTTCAAGCACATTCAATTTTTGTTTGTTCACCACTTTTCACTTGAAATGGGCTTGCCAGAACACTTATGTTTCTGTATTAAATATTCATGTTTCAAATGTTTGTGTTTTGATAGCTTGAAAGTGGAATTAAAATTTTATATTTATTTTTTTTTTATTTTAAATTTGTTAACCGGGGATGTCTGAGCTGAAAAGGCCCTTTTTCAGCAGAGGCCCGGCAAGAAAAGCTCCACATAGAGAAATTACCCACACATTTAGTTATTTAGACATGATCAGTATGCACACAAATTACAAAAGACATGTTTTTACAGTGGTATGCAGCACATCAACAGTTAAAGTGGAGAGAACAAACAAAATATTTAAAAATAAAGATAATTAATAGATTTTTGGTGTACAGCTGAAATTTGGTACATAGGTAGAATACATACATATAGTACACAGGTACAGTACATACATTGTAGATAGCCAGTGTTTGTGAGTAAGATTGATAACTATTATCAAGTACTCTAGGTTTGGTATGTGTACCTTATTAGCTTTCACTAGCCTGGGGAGCAATCATGGCACTGCTAACCTTGCTTGAGATGTTTCCTGATGACTTCTTTAAAGGAGGCTTTGGACAATGTGTTTTGAATGCTAGTGGGGACAGAGTTCCATTTTTTAGCCACTGAACTACTATATAGTGCATCTCCAAAGCTATTGTAGCTGTTGGTGACTTCTAGTAGTAGTCTGCTTGATGATCTAAGAGGCCTTTTGGCTGAGTGATGGTGTCCTAGGTTTTTGAGGACAGGGCACTTATTGGGGAGGTAATAGATTGAATGACAGAGGCAGAGCTAATTGTAGCCTAGGAGGTTGGGTAGTTCAAGCCAGTGGAGCTGTCTCAAAGCAGTGCAGTGATGAGTTCTATATGAGCAATTTGTAGCAAAGCGGGCAATTCTGTTATAGCAGGCTTCCATTTTGCTTGGTTAAGTTTTGTTGAGATTAGTCAGAATGGGAGATGCATAGAGTAGGGTGTATAGAAGTTGGGAGCGAGCAGTGGCTGATCTTGTGTTGTTGGTAATAAATGGTTTGATACGGTAGAGTGATCCCAGTTTGGCATGTACTTTTTTAATAGTTAAGTTGAGATGACTATCAAATTTTAGGTGGGAGTCTATGGTTATTCTCAATAGCTTAGCCTGTGCCACTGGAGTGATTGAAGTAGCATTTGTGGAGTAGATAGTGAATTGACTGTTATCAGTGTTTTTGTTCGAACTGGTTATAATCATAAGCTGCGTTTTCTTTGGATTGAGGATAAGTTGGGCTTTGATAAGGTAGTTTTCAACGTCAGAGAATGCTAGTTGAGTTGCTTGCAGGAGGGTGGGAATGTTTTGTGCAGCACAAATTAAGGTAGTGTCATCTGCATACTGAATGATAGATGCATGCTGTGTGGAGGTATGGAGGTAGTTTGTGAAGATTGTGAATAGTAGTGGTCCTAGGATAGAACCCTTTGGGACTCCTATAGTTATGGGCAGCTGAGGAGAGAGAGAATTTTCCCATTTCACTGCTTGGTACCTGTCAGTTAAGTAGCTTTGGAACCAGGTAAGAGTGGAATTTGGTAGGTGGTATTAGTTTAGTTTGTTCAGCAGGATTTGGTGCGTGACTGTGTTAAATGCTTTGGACATAACCAAAAAAAGTCGACACCTGCAGGCCTTAGTTTTTGAGACAGTTTACTGTGTCTGTGAAGCAGAGGAGGGCTGTAGTGGTACTATGGGCAGGTCTGAAACCATGCTGAGTAGGTGACGATGTTGCTGTATAGGAGATATTTTAGCACCTGGGTATGGATGCATTTTTCTAGGATTTTGGCCAGGGGCGAGAGTAAAGCAATGTGTCTGTATTTACTAAGTTCAGTGGAGGTCCTGCCTTTATGTATGGGTGTAACATAGGATATTTCCCAGAGTTTGGGCACATAGTTTTCAACAATTGATCTGTTTGAGAGTGGAGATTGGGATAGCAATAGCATCTGCTGTGAGTTTCAAGAAATAGAAAGGAGAAGGTCGGCTGCTGTTGATGAGGTGTTTTAGTTTGGAGAGCATGCTTTTGATTGAAGTGGTGGAAACTGTTTTGAGGGTAAAGCTTGTATTAGTGTTATTTGTGTTGGGGAGGATAGTGAGGAAGTAACTGTCCTGTGATACTAAGGATAGAATTGAGTTTCAATGGGAACTTTAGTGTTAGGGGTGGTTGGCTTGGGGGTAGCCTTTTTGGTGGTGGTTAGTAGCTGGTTTGCATTTTTCCATAATTTTTTGGGGCTGTGTTGGTATTTAGTTTGTAATGTCGTGTAGTAGGGCTTTTTGTCCAGCCTAATGCATTTTTTTGCATGGTTGCGCATTTCTTGGTTGGTACTTGGGCTTTGTGTTTCTTTGGGTTTTTGATCGTAAAGCCAGGCAGTGTCTCTGGACTTGAGGATTTGTGCAGTTTCTTTACTGAGCCAGGGGTTTGTAGAGGATCTAACCTTGATTTTGTGCAATGGAGCGACAGTGTCTAGGTGTTGTAGAAATGTTTTGTTGAAATATGCAACAGCCTGGTCAAGTGGGAGGGTTTTTAGTGGTGTCTAGTCACAGTTAGAGTAAAGTATTGAGGTCCTCAGGAGAGAATTTTTGTGTTTTTGGTGAATATATAGTTAGTGGTTTTGCATATGCTTGTTCTACTATGTATAAGTATATTATGTTGTGGTCACTTAAGGTGTCTGGGAGACTGCCTGCGTGGGGATACAATGTGGGGTTGTTAGGACCCAGTCAAGGATGGATTCCCTTTTAGATTTTTTATCACATCTAGTTGGAATTTGGACTAGCTGCTGGTAGCCATGGAGATTTATTACATTACTTGGTGGTTCTGATATGCAGGTGAACCAATCTAGGTTGAAATCCCCCAGAACAAGGGATGTTATGTGATCCTATCTCGCCTACATTCTGACTGATGGGTTCGGAGCCGATCCCTCGGCTCCGACTCGGCACGCTTATGCCAAAGAGCGAAGTCTCTTATTGGCTGAGCTTACTATATCCCAGGATGCACCACTACCAGTCCCCCAGATCTCGTTTGCCGCTAACAAGCGAAGACATGGTCTCGAGCTGGCTGAGCTAAGTAGTGGGTTATTTTCACTAACTTTCTGTCAGAAATTTGCTAATTTCTAAACAAAAAGCTGTTTTAACGGCTA
>NC_056725.1:509236611-509328200 GCF_019279795.1 Protopterus annectens
TGTTCTCAGTTTTCGTTCTCTTATTAGAGACCATCAGTCTAAAAGGAGGATTTGAAGAATTCTTATGAATTTTAGGGATGCCAAATAGTTTCCCCAAACACGGATTTGGAGACCACATGAATATAAACTCTTCTTCCGTAATGAAATGTTCATCCCTTAATGATTTCAGAACATTGTCTACATTGTCAAAATGTGCGTTGACTGTTGGTAATGACGCCTTTTCGTAGAAGTGGCCATTAATCAATTCTTCTTGAATTTTGCTGATATAAGCACATTGGTCCATAACCACAACACCTGTCCCTTTATCAGCTTTTATTACTCTTAGTGAAACATCATTAGACAAATCCAATAAAGCTTTCCTTTCGTTCACTGTTAAATTAAACCATTTCTGTTTGGATTTAACATTTAAAGTATTTCTAACATCTTCTTCACACACTCTAAGGAAAGTATATAGTGTTATTGATAGGTGGGTTCACAAGACTTTTTTTCTCTGGGGTTACATTTTACCAATAAGATCCTTGGTTCTGAGAATTGTTAATGGCTTGTGAATTTTGTGTACTTTGTGTATTATCATCATCATCATCATCGACACCAGAAAATAAATTGAGATTCAACTTCTTAATGTATAATCTCAGATCAAGCAACACATTAGATAAATTTGCCCTTTGTGAGGGAATGAACGTGAACCACTTAAGAATATTTAAATGGTCACTTGATAAATTCTTGTTGGAAAAATTGAACACCGACATCAAATCAGTATTACTAAAAGAAATACTATTAGTGTCTATACAACTAGAAGTACCTTGACCATCCAAAATATCACGAGGCAATGTATGAGAGTTGTTACCAGTAAAACCATTAAGAGCAAGTGAATGTGACTTGAGAGGATGACTCATTTCAAAGTTAGTCATAGTATGTCTGTCAACATTTATTCTAGTGTAAATGGATGAATCAATAGAACTACCTGCAGCTTCAAAAAGCCTGCATCTTGAATGGGAAAATTCCTTTAGATTTACCTGCAACTTTACCTCTTTACCATGTGTCTTGGAGGAAGTTGAGAAAACCTTGAACCTTTCCCTCTAATTGTGGATGGGACCCCTTGGGAAGGATGATCTCTGTTCTCCCTAACCGGAGTAAATCTTTGATCTAAAAAAGCTGATGAGGAATGATTGTTAGTACCACTAACATCAGTACTATTGGTATTATCAGTAGCTGGGGTGTTAGTGTGAGTCACAGTAGTGGCATATGTGGGAGAATTAACCTGAGTGTCATACGAAACATGTCTACTGGTGGGTAGTGGAATTGTCACTGACTGAGTCATAAATACCCTCTCTAGCGCCAGAAACACAGCATCTGTGGGACCTGGTAACATCCCAGACTGTGTCCTACATGGACTCCAACACGAATTAGCAACACCACTGGGTAATCCTCAGTTATAGTCTAAGCACCGGCTTCATCCCAGCTGAATGGAAAACTGTCAGTTATCCCCTTGCACAAGGGTTTTGCTTCCACTGACCCTGGGAGCTATACACCTATTAGCTTAACTGGCCTTATTTGCAAGGCCATGGAAGAAATCATCTTGGACCTTTGCAAAGATATAGGTAATCTCAAAACTTTATCTTCCTTTGACAAATCCAAACTGAGTAGGGTTATGCCTGTTAAACTTGGTGGACTTCTTCGAGACAATCACCAGAGCTGTGGGCAAGGGGGAAGACTCTGCATACAGCCTACCTGGACTTGGCCAAGGCTTTTCACAATATTCCCCACTCCGGCATTGACCCTCACCCAGTTAGGTGTCAACCCTTGTATCATTAGATGGGTCGCTAAATGACTCGCTGATGAAACCCATACAGTCAATATAGGAGAATCCACCTCAAGCAGAAGAACCAGTGGTGTGTTCTAGAGGGATCAGTCGTGGGACAGCTGCTGTTCGCAATCTATGTCTATGAAGTACAAGCAGAAACTAAAGGTCTGTGGCTGACAAAGTTTGTTGACTACTACTAACTGAGAGCTGTCATAGAATCCCCAAACGATGTCAACAATCCTACAAAAGGGTCTTCTGCAAACAAGTGATTGGTTTCAAAGTTACGGCTTTAAAGTAAATGCAAAAAATGTATTATCCCTTTCAGTAAAAGCGATGTTCCCATTTACTACCACATCAGTAGCAACACCCTAAGCACGCACTCACTGTTGAGACTTGGGCACACAGGCTGACAGCAGCCTTACAGTTGATCACCATGTCTCCACAGTGAAGGGCATTCTATATTACTCATCTCATAAGTAAGGGCATTGCCTCCAAAAAAAGTTATAACCTCCCTGTACTCTTCCCTTATCAGGCCAATAATTGAGTACAGCGCCCCTTTTGGTATGTACCTTTCCAGGCAACTGCAGCAATTGGAGAGATCACAGAAGTTTCTCACAAGATGTATTCAAGGTATTCAGTGTCTGTTCTATGTTGATCAGTTGAAATCAATGTTAACTTACTCTGTTTCATACATATTACTCAGAGGCTAGCTCTGCATTGCTTATAAGGCAATCTGACTGTGCTTCGTTGGAAATCCTGCACATCTGCAAGTCCAATGGTTTATGGGTTACTTGCTCTAAAAACCTTAACCCTAGTATGTGCTATTAATAGAACCTGCTGGAGGGACTGGTTTGCCTCCCAGAGGTTACCGCACCTTGTGGAACAGACTTCAATTCATGTCAAGCAGAGCACCTCTTGGCCCTCTTCAAGCGCATTCTGAACGACTGAATGGGTAAGCATAAGTTCACCCTGGGGGTTCCACCGGGGCAATAGGTGCTGCTTGTGGAAACAAGGTTAGAACTTGGCTAGACTTTCAAGTGCTCTAGGGCCATTAGCCTAGTAACATCCTATGATCCTGTGAGACAAAACTGTAGTTCATCAGACGAGTTGAAAGCACAACAGCACGTGTTTACAACTTTCTCAGATATAGCAATATCGATTTTCCTCGTGTTTCACTGTTGCAGTCATCACATTTGGGTTATCTGCCTGCAGGCAGCCTTCAGCCAGCCTGAATACCAGAGTCTTCAGATTTCTACATCTGATGCTGTCTCTTCTTCCTTGACATTAGGTCGTCAGGGGTATTAAACATGCAGCCGACGCCATTACATCAGTCTTTCTTGCTGTGTAGTTCTCGAAGCAGACGTATTTTGCAAGTGCTGGTCAGCCGACTCCTGAAATTTTCATTTTCGAATTTCAGACCTGAAGTCTTCAAAAAAAGCTAAGTACCCCGGTTGGGGATCCCTTTTCTTGCTCTAACCGATGTCAGTAAAAGTTAACAATTGTCTTACCTGTGGAAAGCATATACCTCATAGAGATTTTCATTCTTACCGCATTCCCTGTTTAGGCCCAGACCACGATGTCCCTCGTCGGTTTTGTGCCTTGTTCAACGCCCAAACTGTTTGTCATTGGGCTATTTTTGCTGCTAATTACTTTCGTACTCAATCTGTGTACTTCGAAATGGCTTCGTTAAGCCATTCGACTAACTATCTTCTGAAAAAACGTAAGGATAAAGACAGAGACAGACCGCATAGGTCCAAAACTGCCCATGCTTCTGTTAAGCTAGTCACCAGTTCGCCAGTACTCAGTGAGGCACTTTTGCAGCCCCTGATACCGGCTACTTCAGAGTCGCAAGCCTCTACTGAGACCCATTCGGAGTATGCCGCGTGATGCTTCTTCGACTATGGAACCTGCCGATGTCTCTATCTTGGATGGTCTGGAGCCGCTGTGCAGGCACTGGCTTCTGATGGTGTATTCAGGCGTACAGACATTCATATTAAACTGACTCCATAGTTTTCATCCAAGCCAAAAACTCGCTCTATGCCTAGAAAACAGATGACCAAACCGCAGGCTCAAGCCCATATTCCTAAAAAACAAATACCTAGAATGGCTGAAGACATGCCTCTCAACCTGGGAACATCAAAAATCTGGACTAAGGCTCATGAAAAGTAGGTTCAAATCTATGCTGATTAACATAAAAATTGCATACATCATTATGCAACCCCACCATCTCTGGAATTGTGGGATACCAACAAATGCAAATTGAAAAACAGAAAAAATATTAAACACAAAATATAACAAGGATGATGGTATTTAGTGTTTCAAATTGCATCAAACTTTGAACTTGTGTAATAAAAAAAAAAAAAAAAAAAAAAAAAGTAAAATAAGGTTTTCTTTTACAAAAGTAAACTGCTGCTACACATGCTCATAATGGTAAATAAAACAAAAATAGAACCAGAACAATACTGTTTTATAATATTTGAACTTCTAACTAAAATTCTGTATAGCATACTGATTGTAAGTAAGTCTGTTTTGATTTATACAGCTTTAGTTTGTATGCTGTATTCTGTGTGAAGGGAGAAGTTTAGAGATGGATCTAGATGAAGTCCCAAGTAACAATAGGTGGACTGCTGAGAAGTCTTGTTTTAACTAGGGTCAAAGATGTTGATGGAAGGTGCATTTTTTAATTTACTGGGAAGAGTCAAATAATATTGCAGTTGATTTGGTTTGCTTTATTTGAAGTCAGTTGCTGATGAAATAAGATCAGATGGAGGTGGTCTTTCTGCAGTTCTTTGAGATTGTTGTGGGAGGGAGAAAACAGAGAAGGATGTTGTTGGCATATAATACTATTGAGAAAAAAATAATTGTGATAGTATCATTAACAAACAGAAAACCACAGATCCAAGAACTGAGACTAGATTCCTCACTGTTCCTGGCCATCTGGTGATTAAGTTTAATAAAAGTGCAAACATGGGATGTGATGCTTCCAGTAAAAAATATGTGGTTGTGCAGATGCAGACATTTAATACAGTAGCCACAATGTGTATTTGTACCATTTACTCAGTATTTTGCTGATAACAGGATCATGAGACTGGCTGGTAGATAGAGTTTTCAGAGATTTTAAAAAATTCGGTAAGTCAGTCCAACTGTGTACATTAGCTTCCCCACATTCAGTTCACCTCACTCTGATTTTGGCTCAACATTTTGATATGTCCCTCCTAAAACTCATGATTTTTTAGAAAATGTATTGGATTACACTTCAACTGGATTTTTAAACTTGTTTTACTTAACAAAATGTGTGTTGATTCGTTATTTTCTAACTTCAACTTCTCGTGTTGACAGTACTGATATTTTAGTGCGTGTCCCGGATTTCTGGATTTGACCATCACACTGTACTTAACAGGTTGAGAGCTATGCTTGTCCGTCATTGTCATCATCAAAAATATAATGGGCAGTACAGTCCGGACTTCATTTAACCCGGGATGCCACTTGTCTTTGTTCTCAGTTTACAGAAGGCTGGCAACCTTTGATGCAACTCTAAATTTGATTATGCTGTCTAACAAAACAATGAAATAAAACATTGTAAATTAAATGGGCACATACATATCGCAAAGCAGCGATGAGTAATTTAGCGACACATCCATTTAGAGGAAACCAAACCAAAAGCATTCATATAAAATGAACTGTTGTGCTGTCAGTAATGTCCACAGTGCAACAAAACTGAGTGTCAATAAAACCTAACTTCCAATTGAAGCAGATAGGTCAACATTGGTTTATTTTTACAACTTACAACTTAGAGCAACGCACGCTAATTTAAAAACTGCAACAACTTCTGAATATATTTGGAGCCTTTCTAAAACAAATGCACACAGTAACATAGAACATAGTGACTGTGGCTAGCCAGAATTGAATGGAAGTTGGACTTCACACAAATACATGGTTCATTCTTCTGTGAAGATAGTTTGCTTGTTCCTAAAAAATATAGCTCTCTCACACACAAACTAAAAGCAGATACATACAGTTCGTGACAAACTAAAAGCAGATACAGTTCATGATTGTGAATATATAGCCCTTCTAATGGAGCGGCCCAGCAAAATTAAAATAAACATACTGCAGATACATTTTGAATAGCTTACTCATTCCTAAAAAAATACAGTTTGATAACATATGCAACATAGTGACTTGGACTTCACATACACACCTCTTCTGACGGAAGCAAGACTAAAATAAATATAAAGTACAGCAGACACGATTCATTCTTCTGAATAGTTTGCTCGTTCCTAAAAAACTACCACACCTTCTGAATAGCTAGCTTGTTCCTAAAAAAAAAAATACACAGTTTTCTGATATAGAATGGAGTGGCCGGCCAGAATTCAAATGACTTGGACTTGACTTGCAATGACAAAAATGGGTTAAAAGAAAAGTGTACAAGATAAAATGCTGCATAGGCCCGTTAGTGCATTTTTTATTCTTTTTGTCTTACCTGCAGGCTGAGCAGATTTCTGACCTGCAGACTCTTGCTGCCATTGCTGCTACATTCCCTATTTCCCTCCAAAACAGTTCAGTCTGACAGAGTCTAACAGACAGTAGCTGATGTCATCACGCATGCCCCTGTAAGCTGGTGATGCGTGGTGACTCGGGCATAAATTTAAAGTTGTAATGGGAAAAAAAAATTTTTAATCGGGAATTAAAGGGGTCACTCGGGAATTCGTGGCACCCCATTATTTTGACCTCAAAACCAGTAAATTCCTAGGAATTCGGTACGGTTGAGAGCTATGGCTGAAGACCTTATTACCTTAATTAGGGGAAGCCAGCCCTTCCCCCTTTAAGACTTGGAACTGATTTTCTTTCTGATTCTTCTGATCAGGAATCTGATATTTCTGCTCCTTCTGATTAATAGGATTTGCCCTTGTCTACTTATGAGGATTCTGATGCAGAGGATTCCGTTCCCTCTGCTTCCCCTCCAGAAGATGTTTCTTTCTGTGAAACCTTGCATACTCTTAAGGAGCATTTCTGCTGGGAAAGCCAGGGTTACTTTGAGTTTAAAAAGAGACTTGGGGAATTCATACTCCTACCTCAACACAGGCCTTTAGCTATCCCTCCTGTTCTGGACATTGTCGATGATGCTTTCTTGGAATCTAGCCTTACCCCAGACACTTTACCTCCAGCTCCTGGAAAACCTGACTGGTACTACAGAGTACCTGACTCTCACAAGTTCCTTTTCAAGAATCTTTCTGCGGATCTAGAGACCATTTCCCAAGGACCAAAAGGCATTAAGGCTACTGCTGCCAAAAATCCTACCCCTTCTTATAGAGATTCTAAAACCTTGGACAGATGGGGTAAGAAGGTATGCACTTCTGCTACTTTGGCCATCAGGGCTTTAAATTGCCAGTTTTATATGTTAAAGTATCAGCAGCACATTATGGGGGTACTTGGACAGAAAATGATGTTGATTCCTGACTGTGCTGAACACACAGAATTGCAGGATTTAATGCATTCTGCAGAACAAGTTGGTAAACATACTTTGCAATGTGGTTTTGACACTTTAGAATCATCTTGCAGGGCTGCTGTCACTGGGTCTGTACTTAGAAGGCATGCTTGGCTTAAGGAACAAAACTTGCCAGATCATGTTAAAGCTAAATTACAGGATGCTCCCTTAAACCAAGACCACCTTTTTGGCAACAAAGCAGAAGTCTTCAAATGGATGGAGGAAAAAGCTAAATCTATGCAAACTGTTAAAGATTTCCTACAAGTACAGCCTCCCAGATTCAGTAGGCATTGGCCTTCAAAGAACTGGTCATTTCCAGTCCCTTCCAGGCCTTCTCAGTCCAAACCCAGGAACAGCAGACCACCTAGGCTATAGTCTGACTATGCACAGATCTGAACAGTGGGGGGGCTCCCACTTCCAAAGCAGGGAGTAGTAAGCCACCCCCTACGGAAAAATGGCACAGTGACTTAATCTTAAACCTTCCAAGCCATGCTCTACTACCTGCTCCCTGCATGCAAAAACCTGGGAACTCATTACCCAGGACAAATGGGTTTTGAGCATAGTTTCCCAAGGATACAGATTCCACTTCCACACACTACCAACCCCAAATGATTGGCCAGACCTACCCCCAAATCAATGGGTGGAGGCCCCAGCAGCAGGCTCGCTCTCTTCTCAGTGTCAGGGTTATTCAACCTTTCCCAGCAGAACAAAGAGGACAAGGTTTTTATTAAAGACTTTTTCTGGTACCCAGAGAAGACAACTCCTGATGTCCTATCCTGGACCTCTCTATTCTCAACACCTTTCTGGTGGTTCCAAAATTCTAACTCTTCAACTGGCTGCAACCCTAGACTTAAAGGAAGCTTACCTGCATATCCCAATAAGAGGATCCTGCAGACAATACCTACATTTCAGGGCAGGCTCCATGCACTTTCAGTTCTCTGCACTTCCCTTTGGCCTATCTACTGCGCCCAGGGTGTTCACAAAGTGTCTAGCTCCAGCCATTGCATTTTGCAGGCAGAGAAATATTCAAATTTACCCACACTTGGACGATTGTCTGATTCAGGCAGAAAGCCAGGATTTGTTATTACAACACCTGGCATTCGTAAAGAAACTTCTGACCTCACTGGGGTACACCATCAACGAAAAGAAATCTCTCCTGGTACCCTGCCAACAGAGTGTATTCCTTGGGAGCAAGCTTGAACACAACTTCCCAGGTGGCATTCCTCACTCCGTAGAAACAAGGTTATTTGGCAACCTACTTCAAACTATTGGCCACAAAACTCCAGCTATCTGCAAGGAAAATACTGCAAGCTCTGGGGTTCATGGCCTCTTGCATTTTACTGATTCCATATGCAAGACTGCATATGAGGAAACTACAATGGTATCTAAAAAGCCTATGGTGTCAACATTCTCAGGACATGGAAACAATGATTTCTATCATTCCTTGTATAAAGACAGAGTTCCTTTGGTGGGCAGAGGCCTGCTACCACAACAAGGGACTCCCTTTCACTCTACCCCCTGCTGCCCAAACCCTAACAACAGATGCATCAGACTATGCATGGGGGGCTCACATGGCAGGGCAGAGCATTCAGGGCAAATGGAACCCGAGACAGATGCACCTGCATATCAATCAAAAAGAAATGTTAGCTGTACAGAATGCACTGGCAGCCTTCAAAGGCCATATTCTTCCAGGACAACTATTGGTAAAGACAGACAACACCACAGTTATGTGGTACATAAGCAGGGGGGAACCCACTTGTACCCTCTCTGCAGACTAGCCATGGCTCTGTGGGACACAGCCTTGAGCTACCAAGTACACCTACAAGCACAATTCCTGCCAGGCAAACTAAATTCACTGGCAGACTTGAGCAGAAATCTCACGGACCCATACGAATGGAAACTAGAACCCAAAATATTCAACCTTTTGAGGAGCAAATGGGGGACTCGAGACAGACCTGTTTGCCTCCCCTCAGAACTACCAATTGAACGAATTCTGCACTAGAACTCCCTACAGTCAAGCTTGAAAAGTGGATGTTCTGTCCTTTACCTGGGAAAGCCTCTCAGTTTATGCCTTTCTCCCTCTGCCTCTCCTCTCGAAGGTTCTACTAAAGATCAAACAGGACAAGCCAAGGAGAATACTGCTTGCACCAGACTGGCCACGCCAGCATTGGTACCCCCTCTTGCACAGTATGACATTGCTACAACCATGGCACCTGCCTCAGACCCTTTCCATGCTGTTCCAGCAGGCGGGCCAGATTTTGCACCCTCTGCTTCAAACCCTGAACCTTGCAGCCTGGCTAATTCCTTGAGCTCTCCTCTAGCATCCCTCAGTAAGTAGGTACTCGATGTCATTCTGGAGGCAAGGAGGCCTAGTACTAGTAAATCCTATGCTGAAAAATGGAAAAGATACTGTTCCTGGGGCCAGGCTCAGGGGATGGGCACAGCGGTGCCCAGCTTACCTCATATTCTACAGTACTTAACAGGAATGCTGCACAAGGGCCTATCCTTCTTGTCAATTAAAATTCATGCCTCTGCCATTTCAGTACATTGTAATACTGAGCCCACCCCTCTTCTCTCACCCCATGCTAAAGCAATTCCTTAGAGGGGCCATAAATTTAAGACCCCCCCACCCAGGAGAGCTCCCATTCCAGCCTGTGACCTTAACTTTGTATTGGAAAAGCTCACTCTTTCCCCCCTTTGAGCCAGCTGCTACAGCAGAGTTGAAATTCCTTTCTTGGAAAACAGCCTTCCTTTCAGCCATCACTTCAGCAAGAAGAGTGTCTGAATTACAGGCCCTCATGGCAGTGGAACCCTTCATTATCTTCCATGCAAACAATGTTTCCCTCAGGACTAATCCTTCCTTTATGCCCAAGGTGGTGCCTGCTGTGGCCCTAAATCAGTCCATTCATTTGCCTATTTTTTTTCCTAATCCACAAAACAAAGGGGAACAGATACTGCACTCTCTGGATGTGCACAGACAACTTAGATTCTATTTGGACAGGACTAAGCCTATCAGAAAATCTGAACAGCTACTAGTTAGCTTTGCTGCAGGGGCAGATAGCCCATTGCATTAATTTCTGCTACAAGCACCATGGAAAACCTACCCCACAGGGGGTAAGATCACTTTCCACCAGGGCTGCATCTACCTCTGTGGCATTTCTCAGAGGAGTCCCTAACAGACATCCTAGAAGCTGCTACCTGGAGCTCTGTACATACCTGCACCAAGCATTACCACTTGCCTATCTTTTCTAAATCCAGAGCTGGATTTGCCACTGCAGTCTTGCAGGGATTAATACCTGGTCCTAATGCTCTTTAACTTCCTCCTCCCTTCCTTAGCTTTTAGAATCTACCCAAATGGTGATGACTGCAACAGTGAAACATGAACATAGTACAGTTGTATACACTTAAAATAAATGTAGATGTTCGAGTGTATTCACTGTTGCAGTCCTGGTTACCCTCCCTCCAGCACCCTGACTTTTCTTACCTCTACCTCTCCTTCTTGTTGGTATATTTATTTTTTCTTGTGCATTTGCATTTTGATGGGAGTTTACCATACCATTTAATTGCTTCCTGTTGTGGGGGCACCTGACAGCTGGGTCAAGAAAAACTGATGTAATGGCGTCTGCTGCATGTTTTATACCCCTGATGACCTGACGTCAAGGAAGAAGCGACAGCATCTGACTCAGAAATTGTGATGACTGCAACAGTGAATACATTCGAACATCTACATTTGTGGTAAGTGTACAGAACTTTACTTTTGGTCTGTGCAAATATGCAAAAGTGACATTTAAAGTAGAAAAGTCGTAGTACCAAGCAAATATCCTGTCCAAGAGAGGATTGAGATGTAAAGGAGCTTGAGCATGAAGGGAGTGTATAAATATCTGGGAATTAATGAAAGTCTGGCAGTAAAACATGAACAGGTGCAAATAAAACTTGGTAAGGGATACTTCAGAATATTAAAACCAATATTGAAAACAGCCTTGACATCTAGGAATAAAACGTCCAAGCAATAAGCCAATTTACTGATACTGTTATAGTGTACAGTTTTGGTGTGATTGACTGGCAAAATGGGTATTAGAGCAGTTGTACAGGAAAACAACAAAAGTGATTTGTACGTATCAAATGATAAATAAAAATCAGAGTATAGCAAGATTGTTTATTTTTCACACTGAAGGAAGTATTGACATCCTTGAAATGGATTACATTTACAGATGTGCATTTGTGAGACTGCACACATTTGCTTACCTCATCAGATCCAAACACAGTAATTTTTAAAGCTCGAGGAGAGCAAGTGTAAGATGACCTGTTTGCGTAGTTTAGCAGAAGCATTCTAATGTCAAGCAGGAATGGAAATCCAAACCATAAATAGACAAAAATCGGGCAGCAACTGAATGTGCTGCAAAATGAAAGAATATAAGGATCAGATGAGAAGGAAAGAAATGTGGAAAACCCATAAATATTGTAGCAAGTAGAGATTTCCTGGAACAACTTCATGTTGATTAGGAATGGATAAGGAGAGTGGTGAGTTGAGACCAAAAGATGAAAGTTTAATGACAGCCCAGGACAGTGGGCTACATGCATATTGGTTTACAAAGTTCATTGAGTGTGTGAGAGAAACAAATATAGGTTCTGTGGCAAAAAAAAGGAAACATTTCCACATCTTGTTGCTGGGTGTGATGCAGTCGTGGCAGAGGGCCTATACACTGAGAGACACAATAATGTCGCAAGATTGTTGCGTTGGGAATTGCACAATCCCTACAGTATTGAAGTAGCTGAAAAACATTGGAAACATGAACCACAAAGCATTAGAGAGAAGTGTACATCATATGAGATAACGCTTTACCAGAAGTTCAAAAAATAGATCCATGAAACCCAGATATAGTAGTCCAGGAAAAAAAGACAAAGGTAGCATTGATCATTGAAGTTTGCAACACCTAGTGAATAGTGTGCTGTGTAAAGGATTTGCAGACAGAAATGAGAGCAATGGGGAAGAAAGATTCCCAGACAGTACCAATAGTAGTAGCAGCAGTGGGTGTAATGATCTACAGTCGTACTTGGATATGCTACCAATAAATGTAACTCCATATGGATTGCAGGAGTCGTCATTTCTAGGCACGTGGTTGCTGTGATGAGGACTTGTGGCCAACATCAAAGAATGAAACAATACTAATTTCATGAGCTTTAATTATACTCTTGACTTAATGGATGTTCATCGTGCATACAGCTGCAGTCATAACAGATGGGTTCTCCTGCCGTCAGACGGGTCCTTGGTCGGCCGAATTCCAAAGTCTAGGTCTGGCGTCGCTTCTTCCCTGACGTCAGTGCGACAGGGGTATAAAGGAACCAGCCGACGCCATTTTCTTCAGTCTTTCTTGCTGCTCGGTGCCCGAAGCAGAAGCAGTTCGCAAGTGCCGGTCGGCCAGCTCCTGAAATTATGAAAATTTTGCAACCGAAGTCTTCTTGAAAGCTAAGTACCCCGTTGGGGAAACTTTTCTTGCCTCAGACCGATGTCAGACAAAGTTAATAATTGTATTTCATGTGGGAAGCAAATACCGCATAAGGATTTTCATTCCCACTGCATTCCTTGCTTAGGCCCAGACCACGACGTCTCGGTCTGTCGTTTTTGTGCTACATTCAACAAATGCACCATTAAGCGTCGGGCGGAATTCGCCCAGCACTATTTTGGCAGAAAATTTAACTATATTATGTCGTCGGATACTCCGACTACAGTTTTGTCTAAAAAACGCAAAGATAAGGACTGACACACGAGGTCCGCGGCCTCTACCGACACCACGCCAGGGCCGACTACAGGTGGTCCGGTTCTCAGCGAGGCGCCTACGCAGCCCCTGCCTACAGACGACACTTCATTGGCGGTGTCTTCTGTGCCCGAGGTCGCAGGCTCCCTCGGCCCACACCCCGACTAGAGATACTGAAGCCACTCTTGGTGGTGAAACACAAAATGTAGACAGGTCTGCCTCCTCTCAGGGTGTCTTGAGACCTTCCTCTTCTTTTTCCATCAAGGCTTTCACTAAGTCTAAAGCAGCCATGCATTCTAAGAGACCAGCTACACAGGGCACTTCTCCAGGCCCCATGCCTAAAAAACAGATGCTTAAAATGGTTGAGGATTTAATTACTCTTATCAGGGATTCTCACCCCCCGGACAAAAGGCCCAGAGTGGAGGAAGAATCCCCCTCCTCTGACCAGGCCTCCATTATTTCAGAGCACTCGGATGAACAGGAACATTCTTACTCCCCTTTTGAAGATTCTGATGCAGAGGAGTCCATTCCCTCTGTCTCACCTCCAGAGGATTACTCATTTGGGGAAACTTTGCATACCTTAAGGGAGCACTTCCACTGGGAAGGCCAAGAGTATTCAGATTCCAAGAAAAGGCTTAGGGATTTTCTCTTGCTACCTCAGCACAGGCCTCTGGCTATACCTCCTGTCTTAGACATACTAGATGATGTGTATTCGGAGGCCTGCCTTAACCCGGATTCTTTACCTCCAGCCCCAGTCAAACCTGACAGGTACTACCGGGTTCCTGACTCACACCAATTTCTATACAAAAGCCATGCGGCTGACCCAGAAACTATCTCACAGGGCCCCAAGGGAATTAAGGCCTCCACTGCTAAAAATCCTTTACCTTCCGAGAGAGATTCCAGATCTTTAGAAAGGTGGGGAAAAAAGGTATACACCTCAGCCACCTTAACCATGAGGGCATTAAACTTCCAGTTCCATATGTTAAAGTACCAACAGTTTCTGTTATCACAGTTGAGAAGCAAAATGTCACAACCTGAACAACCAGACTTGAAGGAGTTGCAGGATTTGATGCATAGTGCAGAACAAGTGGGTAGACATACCTTGCAATGTGGTTTTGATGCTCTAGAGGCCTCATGTAGAGCTGCTGTTACAGGATCAGTCCTACGTAGACATGCCTGGCTCAAGGAGCAAACCTTACCAGATCATGTCAAAGCTAAATTACTAGATGGCATTATTTTCAAAAAATTGGCATATTGTCACAAAAGACAAATGGATCCTGGACACAGAGGCTACAGATTCCATTTTCACACCCTTCCAAAAATGAGAGGCCTGCCAAACCTGCCACACAATCAAAGGGTAGAGGCACAAAGACATATTTCAGATCTCATGGACATGAAAGCTATTCAAGAGGTACCTACTCAAGAACAAGGTCAAGGTTTTTATTCCAGACTATTCCTGGTACCAAGGAAGGGAAAAGATTGGAGACCTATTTTGGACCTATCCATCCTAAACACATTTTTACTCGTACCAAAATTCAAGATGCTCACATTACAGCAGCTTCTTCCCATGCTGGGCAAGGAGTCTTGGCTGGTAACATTGGACCTCAAGGAGGCATACCTGCATGTCCCAATCAGACAAAACTGCAGAAGATACCTCAGATTTCTTGCAGGTTCAACCCATTATCAATTCTCTGCATTGCCCTTTGGCTTATCTACGGCGCCCAGAGTATTCACGAAATGCCTGGCATCAGTAATTGCCTACTGCAGACTTCAAGAGATACAAATATACCCATATTTGGATGACTGCCTGATCCAAGCGGACAGCAAGCACATACTTCTGAAACATCTGGCTTTTGTAATAATGTTGTTGAATTCTCTGGGATACACAATCAACAAAAAGAAATCAAGGCTAATACCCTCTCAGAAAATAATTTTCCTGGGTGCCAACTTGGGCACAAACACCCAGATGGCCTACCTCACGCCAGAGAAACAGGGGCAACTAACTCAGTACTTCAGAAAACTAGCAAATTTCACCAGGCTGACTGCAAGGACAATCCTGCAGGCTCTGGGATTCATGGCATTTTGCATCTTACTAATCCCATGTGCAAAGCTGCATATGAGGAAACTTCAAGTGGTACCTGAAAAACCTATGGTCTCAACACAGCCACAGTTTGGAAACAATATTAGCACTAATTCCATGTCTTCAAAAGGAATTTCTGTGGTGGGCTCAAGCATGCCAAACAAACACAGGTCTCCTATTCTGCAAGCCTCAAGCAAATCAAGTCATCACAACAGACGCCTCTGACTACGCCTGGGGGGCGCACATGACAGATCGGTGCATTCAGGGCAAATGGTCCCAAAAAGAAAAGCACCTTCACATCAATCAAGAGGAAATGCTAGCAGTAATAAATGCTATTATAGCTTTCAAAGACCTTCTGCATCCAGGTCAACTATTGATAAGGACAGACAACACCACAGTAATGTGGTACATAAACAAACAGGGAGGAACCCATTCATACCCCCCTATGCAGGCTGGCCATGTCACTTTGGAACATGGCTCTGGAATTACAAATCGAACTTCAAGCACAGTAATTGCCAGGCAAGGAAAACACGCTGGCAGACAACCTAAGCAGAAATGACAGATCCACACGAATGGAAGTTGCATCCTCAAGTTTTTACAGAGATAATACAAGCATGGGGAAGGCCAGACATAGATCTCTTTGCCTCCCACAAAAATCACCAATTGACAAAATTCTGCTCAAGGACTTTTCATCCACAGGCCTGGAGAGTGGACGCTGTCTCTTTCAGTTGGACAACAATGACAGTTTATGCCTTTCCGCCTCTTCCTCTGCTGCCCAAAGTTCTATTAAAAACCAGAGCAGACAGACCGAAGATGATTCTCATTGCTCCAGACTGGCCAAGACAGCACTGGTATCCACTCCTGAGGAGCTTGACGCATTCTCCACCATGGACTCTGCCTCTAATGCCTCTTCTTCTGACTCAGCACAGCTTCAAAACTCTTCAGTCAGCTGAAAACACTCAATCTAGCCACATGTCACAAATAATGTTAAGTGCCTCACCAAAGTTCAGTCAGATGAAGAAGAAACGAAAATCCAAAAGTCACAAAAGACTGAACACTGCTGGAGTCAAACAATGTTGTTTGACTCCAGCAGTGTTCAGTCTTTTGTGACTTTTGAATCTAGCCACATGGAAGATTCCTTAACATCACAATAGAACCTACTCTCCAAGGAGATGCAGGATGTCATTTTGGAGGCCAGAAGGCCGTCTACTAGAAAAGCTTACTCCGCAAAATGGAAACGGTTTTGTGCCTGGAATGAGAAAAAGGGCCAGAATCCTGGAAAACTGAATTTACCTCAAATATTACAGTATCTAGCTGAGCTGCTAAGCAGTGGACTTTCATTTTCTTCCATCAAAATCCATGCCTCAGCCATTTCTGCAGAATACAACACTGATCCACCTTTATTCTCTCACCCCCTCTGAAGACAGTTCCTCAGAGGGGCGAAGAACATAAAACTCCCCAAGGAAACAACCAATACCTGCTTGGGACCTCAATTTCATTCTAGAAAAGCTGACCTTGCCTCCCTTTGAGCCAGCTGCCTCAACAGATTTGCAATATTTGTCCTGGAAAACAGCTTTCCTTCTGGCTATCACCTCAGCTCGCAGGGTATCGGAACTACAAGCCCTCATGGCTGTGCAGCCTTTTATCATCTTCCATCAGGACAGAGTTTCCTTGCGAACCAACCCGTCCTTTATGCCAAAGGGTGGTATCCAGGTTAGCTTTGAATCAAGCTATCCACTTACCGACCTTTTACCCTAATCCTCAAAACAAAGGGGAGAGACTACTGCATTCCTTGGACATCCACAGACAGCTGCGTTATTTGGACAGAACAAAGCCTTTCAGAAAAATAGAACAGCTCTTTGTGTCCTGTGCTATAGGAGTTCAAGGGAAGCCAATTTCCAAACAGACAATCTCAAAACGGATAGCCCACTGCATACGCTTTTGTTACTCTTTTCATGGTAAAACTGTACCTGCAGGCATCAGATCTCACTCCACAAGGGCCACAGCTACCTCTGCAGCTTTCCTCAGAGGAGTTCCTACCAAAGATATTTTGGAAGCAGCCACTTGGAGTTCTGTGAATACCTTCTCCAAGCACTACCACCTACCATTATACTCCAAAACTAGAGCAGGCTTTGCCACTGCAGTCTTGCAGGGCATCCTGGCTCCTCCTAGTTCCACCTAGTGCCTACCACCCTTTCTTAGCTTTGGGATTCTACCCATCTGTTATGACTGCAGCTGTATGCACGATGAACATAGTACAGTTTTGTACCTACCATAAATGTAGATGTTCGAGTGCTAATACAGCTGCAGTCCAGGTTTCCCTCCCTCCTTCCCCTCTTGGGACAGGCCTATTGGCTAACACCTCCTCATACAACCTGATTGGGGTATTCATTTATGGTGTATTTGCTTGCAACTACTGTATTTTGATTATATTGCATTGCTTTATTAAATAAATTTATGTATTGCCTTCCTTCTGGGGGCACCTGACATCTGGGGGCAAGAAAAACTGAAGAAAATGGCGTTGGCTGGTTCCTTTATACCCCTGTCGCACTGACGTCAGGGAAGAAGCGACTACAACCGACGCCGGACCTAGACATTGGAATTCGGCCGACCGAGGACCCGCCTGACGGCAGGAGAACCCATCTGTTATGACTGCAGCTGTATTAGCACTCGAACATCTACATTTATGGTAGGTACAAAACTGTACTTTTCCATTCATGTCATGGTGTTAGAAATTCAAAAAGACTTGAAGTTAAATTGTAAGAGATTCTCATTAGCTCTGGCACTGGGAGGTATATCCCTGGTATAGTTGCACCATCAGGCCCCTAATTGATTAGTTTAATTGGCTTTAGGTACTGAACAATTTTGGGGAGCAGTCCTCTAACAGCCAAGTTTGGGACGTGCGTAGTCTCGAGAAATTTCTCCTTGGATTCAAGCAAAGGTATGGGTGGGTTTGGCAGATCCTGGTTGATAAGGCTGCTTAGGACATATTGCGTAATGGTCAAATTTTTTGAATTTCTAATCAAACCAGTATTTGTCGTAGGTAGCTTGAGTCACAGTGACAGAACTGCAACCTTGGTATTTGTCTTCAGTATTCATCATATCTGGCAGGTGCTCTGCTTTGTGTCAGAGCCTTATCCCCAACACAATGTACGTGTTAGTCGCATTTGCCTTGTGTTATGGTTTGAGTGTAATGCTGTGCGTATGTGGTGGTGGGGGGAGCAAGCAGGAGTCCCTCTCAGTCAGACCTTGCAGCTGCTGAATTTAAGATGGACAAAAGTAATGTTATCCTTCTCTACTTTTATGACCCTCCTCTTCAAATAGGCTTCGGTCTGATGAGGAATAGCTTCTTTAAAAAGACCTCAAACCACTGTTCTTTCTCTATATGAAAGCTTTGCAGGGTTTGTGAGAATGTTACTAGAAGAAACTTGAGTCATTTTGTTTCCTAAGCCCCAAGAAATTGGTATTCCCCTGTGACCTTGACTATGGATATTTTGACTAGAGTCATAGCCTCAGGTGTGCCTGATCATCACAAGAGTAAAATATTCTTCATTGGAAGAAGTCTGGAGCAGTGTCTTGGATTCACATTTCTTCAGGGAAGTGCTGTTTGGCCAGCCCATTGAAGATCCGATCATTGATCTGAGGTTAAAACATCCATTTTCCTGTTAAGCCTTTGTCCTTTCACATTTTTCTTCTAAACCTGTCCAGCTCAAAAAGTGGAGAGTATGTCTTTGTTTAAATAGTGCAGTAAGTTTCCATGCAGTATTCCACCCACCAGTACTGGCTAAGTCAACTAATAGGCTCATTTAAGCTTGAAGCATTACCACAAGGGAGTTCTGTAAGTAGTCACTATCAGGAATGATTTACATCAGCAAGATTTCCAGTAAAGGACCATGCCACCCCAACACAGTTCGTGGGGCAATTCCAGGTTCTACTCCTTGAAGAGCCTTTTTCATTTTGGATGGAACAATACCCTTTACTGGCCCCATTAGTCAATTTGTATGTTGTCTTAGATCATCTTAGACACCTTTGTTGGCTTGCTCATCCAATGATTTAGTGTACCATGTTGATTGATTTTGGTAGCTGTAACATCTGGTATAGTTTCAGAGCTTCAGGCCCTCTGTTGGGAAGCTTCATTTCATCAGCCTTTCACTAGGCTAAGTCATCCCTCAGGGTGATCCAGCACTTTTTTCAGAACTAGATTTGGAATGGTTTGAACCAGTCCATTTACTTTTCTATTTTCTTTGCAAGTCTAAAAACCCAGATAGAGAGGGTCCTTAACACTTTGAATGCCAGGGGCATAGGTTGTTCATTTTAATGGCTGACTCCACTGGATTCAAAATTTTTGAAAGCCAATAAAATACTTTGCATTGCTGAACAGACAACAGACAGGAATTAAGTGTTTATCTGAATGATGAATGGCTTTAGATGCTGTTAAGACTCTTTGTTCTGCTGCATTTTTAAGTGTGGTAGACCAAAATAACTAACAGCTTTTAAAACTGTTAGTTCTGCCTCTGTTCATTGCTAATCTGACATCAGAAAGCTGCTTAACAAACTTGTATTTTTTTCTATTTTTAGAGTTTTAATTGTGGCATTCCGTGCACTACAGATGTTTTATTCATACCCTGCTGTATCTATTTTTCTTAGGAGGAAAAAGAAAAAGTGATGGCCCAGAAGCAAGTGGTTCTGACACAGATGTCTGATGTTCTGGAAAATGAACTTCAGTGTATTATTTGCTCAGAGCATTTTATTGAGGTAAGATCAACATTTTGGAAATTAGTAGTTGTAGAGCATAGTGGCGTTTTGGAAATATTTTGAGTAGCTGATTACTGTGGTTGTCGCCACATTTAACTTTTTTGATGGTGCTTTGGTTTGCTAACTTCATCTTCCCTACCAGTCACCATTTAGCAAAACATAGATGTTCTTCATGTTTCACTGTTGCAGTCATTACATTTAGGGTAATCTGCTGGCAGGTTGCCCTCAGTCGGCCTGAATTCCAAAGTCTTGGGTCCTGCGTCGGTTGCTGTCTCCTCTTCCATGGTCATGTCGTCAGGGGAATAAAACAAGCAACCAACGCCCTTTTCTTTAGTCTTTCTTGCCGCGCGGTGTCTGAAGCAGAAGCAGTTCGCAAGTGCCGGTCGGCCGACTCCTGAAATTTTCGAGTTTCAGAACCGAAGTCTTCACTAAAGCGAAGTACCCAGTTGGGGAAACTTTTTTTCTTGCTCCATACCGATGTCAGAAAAAGTTAATAATTGTATTTCTTGTGGGAAGCAAATATCTCATAAGGATTTCCATTTATACTGTATTCCTTGCCTAGGCTTTGATCACAACGTGCCTGGCTGTCAGTTTTGTGTTAGATTTAACCAACGTGCTATTAAGCGTCGGTATATTTTTGCCTCAAAATATTTTGGAAACAGATTTAACTACCTTGAAATGTCATCGGATAGGAATCCGACTACCGGAGTGCACAAAAAACGCAAAGAAAACAACAGAGACAGACCGTCGAGGTCCAAAATCGATGATGAAGCTTCTCCTAAGCCAGTCGCCGGTACTCAGTGAGGCGCTTTCGCAGCCCCTGATACCCACTACTTTCGAGTCGCAGGCCTTTACCGAGACCCATGTGGAGTTCGGCACGCCGCGAGATACTGTAAGTATTGTACCCACGGATGTGTCTCCCTCGGATGGGTCCGGAGCCACTGAGCAGGCCCTGGCTTCTGAGGGTGTATTCAGGCCTCAACATTTTTATATAAAATCGACAGCTGCAAAACCAAAGACAAAAGCAACTTCTAAAGCTAAAAACTGACGCATGAGCCACGTGCACAGGCCGCTGTGCCTAAAAAACAGATGATCAAAATGGCTGAAGACCTAATTACCTTTATCAGGGGTTCCCAACCCCCTCCTAAGAGGCCTAGGCAAGACACTGATTTTGAATCTTCAGATCAGGTTTCTATTTCTTCTGATTCCTCTTCTGATCAGGAATCATCTATACCTCCCTATGAGGATTCTGATGCAGAGGAATCTATCCCATCTGCATCACCTCCTGACGATTATTCATTTGGAGAAACCTTGCATACTTTGAGGGAGCATTTTCACTGGGAGAGTCAAGATTTCTCCGAATCAAAAAAGAGGCTCAGACATTTCCTTCTCCCTCAGCACAGTTCTTTAGCCATTCCCCGTGTTTTATGCATTGTGGATGATGTGTTTTCAGAGTCAAGCTTGACTCCTTACCTCCAGCTCCCAGCAAGCCTGACAGATATTACAGGGTCCCTGACTCTCACAAATTTTTATTTAGAAACCCTGCTGCTGACCCTGAAACTATTTCACAGGATCCAAAGGGAGTTAAGGCCTCAACAGCAAAAAATCCTGCCCCGTCTGATAGAGGTTCAAGGGCACTGGGATAGATGGGGAAAGAAGGTTTATACATCTGCAACCTTGGCAGTTAGGGCCTTAAACTACCAGTTTAATATGCTCAAGTATCAACAACATGTTATGGGATTGCTGAAACAGAAAATTATGTTGATTTCTGAATGTGCAGAAAATAAAGAATTGCAGGAATTATTGCATGCAGCTGAAAAAGTTGGAAAGCATACTTTGCAATGTGGTTTTGATTCCTTAGAGGCCTCCTGCAGGGCCGCAGTTACTGGATCTGTGATTAGGAGGCATGCCTGGCTAAAAGAGCAAAATTTGCCTGATCATGTTAAAGCTAAATTACTGGATGCACCTTTGCAGCATAGTACTCTGGTATTAAGGCAGAAGAGGTTTTAAAGAAAATGGAAGACAAAGCTAAGTCTATGCATACTGTTAAAGACTTTTAACAAGTGCAGCCACCAAGATTCAGTAGACACTGGCCTACAAAAAATTGGTCCTTTCCTGTGTCCGACAGAGCTCAAAGGGGCAAATCCAGATGCCCTAAAGGTTCTAGATACCAGGCACAAAATTCTTACAGGTCAAAGCAATGGGGTGCTTCTACCTCCAAATCTGGAGGAGATAAAGCGCAGCTCTACAGAAAACAGTCCCAATGACTTCCCTCTGCCATCACCAAGCACTTAACTTTTGGCAGCACCCTTAGGAGGAAAATTAGCACTTTTTGCTCAAAATTGGCAGTTAATAACCCAGAACAAGTGGGTGCTAAACATAGTATCACAGGGATACAGATTCCATTTCCATACTCTGCCAATGGTAAACGGTTGGCCGGATCTGCCAAAAAATCAATGGGCAGAGGCACAGAAACAGGTTATGTCCCTCATGGATATTGGGGGCTATTCAGCCAGTACCAGAACTGGAAAAAGGACAAGGTTTTTACTCCACTGTTCTTGGTACCCAGAAAGAACAAGGCCTGACGGCTAATACTGGATTTAGCAATTTTGAACACATTCCTGGACATTCCAAAATTCAAAATGCTAACTTTGCAGCAGCTTCTGCCCATGCTGGGCTAGAATGCTTGGCTGGTGACATTATACCTTAAAGAGGCATACCTGCATGTCCCAGAAAGGGAATCATGCAGAAGATACATCCGTTTCAAGGCTAGCTTAATGCATTACCAATTCTCTGCACTGCCCTTTGACTTTCCTACTGCGCACAGGGTCTTTACAAAGTGCCTGGCACCAGTAATTGCTTTTTGCAGAAAAAGAAGTATACAAATATATCCTTACTTGGACGACAGTCTCAAGCAGAGAACAAGGACATTCTTCTTCAGCACCTGGCGTTTGTGAAAAGGCTTCTAACATGCCTAGGGTACACAATAAACAAAAAGAAATCACAACTGGTACCCTCTCAAAAGATAACATTCCTGGGTGCAAGCTTGAATACAACTGCCCAGATGGCTTACCTCATGCCAGACAAACGAAGGCAACTGATTGCTTATTTCAAACTGGCTTACTTCAAACTGGCAACAAAAACCCAGTTATCTGCAAGACTAACTCTGCAGGCTTTGGAGTTCATGGCATTCTGCATCCTACTGATTCCATATGCAAGACTGCATCTGAGGAAACTTCAGTGGCACCTAAAAAATGTATGGAGTCAACATTGTCACAGTCTGGAAACAATAATTCCTCTCATTCCTTGTCTACAACAGTAGTTCTATGGTGGGCAAAGGCATGTCACCAAAACATGGGACAGGCCTTTACTCTACCCCCTGCCAGCAAAACCTTAACATACGCATCAGATTACGCATGGGGGGGGGGTCCCACCTGGCGGGAAGATGCATTCAGGGCATATGGACCCCAAAACAAATGCATCTGCATATCAACCAAAAAGAGATGTTAGCTGTTCAAAATGCCCTGACAGCCTTCAAGGACTTACTTCATCCAGGACAACAACTGATAAAGATGGACAACACCATGGTTATGTGGTATATAAACAAGCAGGGGGGCACGCAGTCATACCCCCTTTGCAGACTAGCCATGGCACTGTGGGACACTGCTTTGACTTACCAAGTACATCTTCAAGCTCAATTCCTGCCAGGAAAACAAAATACTCTGTCAGATGATTTAAGCAGAAACCTTATGGACCCTCACGAGTGGAAACTAGATCCACAAGTCTTCAGATGATAAAGAAATGGGGGAGCCTGGACACAGATCTATTTGCCTCTCCTCAAAATTATCAGTTGAAAAGATTCTGCACAAGGACTTATCACAGACAAGCATGGAAAGTGGGACGCCCTATCCTTCAGTTGGAAAAACCTATCAGTTTACGCCTTTCCTCCTCTGCCTCATCTTCCCAAGGTCCTACTAAAAGTCAGACAAGAGAAACCAAAGAAGATACTAATTGCCCCGGACTGGCCCCGCCAATACTGGTACCCAGTCCTAAGGAACTTGTCTCAATACCCAGCTTGGACCTTACCTCAAAGACTTCAATTACTGTCCCAGCAAAACAATCAGATCCTGCACAATCAGCTCCAAACATTGAACCTGGCAGCATGGCTGATCATGTAGTTATGCAAACACCACCTCTCAGTAAAGCTGTGATGGATGTCATTTTGGAAGCCAGAAGACCTAGTACTAGAAAATCTTATGCTGATAAATGGAAGAGATTCTGTGCTTGGAATCGAGCACAAGGAACTGATACAGCAGAACCAAATATTCATCAGATATTACAATACTTGACCGAGATGCTTGACAAAGGCCTATCTTTCTCATCAATAAAAATCCATGCCTCTGCCATTTCGGCTCATTGCAATACAGAGCCACCAACCTTTTCTCATCCTTTACCAAACAGCATCTTAGAGGAGCCAAAAATGTAAGGCCTCCCAGATCATCACCAATAGCTGCATGGGACCTCAATTATGTGTTGGGGAAGCTCACCCTGCCTCCATTTGAACCAGCTGCTACTGCAGATCTAAAGTTCTTATCATGGAAAACAGCTCTGCTCCTAGCAATTACTTCAGCAAGAAGAGTCTGAGCTACAGGCCCTCATGGCTGTGGAGCCTTTTTATCATATTTTACCCAGACAGGGTGTCTCTGAGGACCAGTCCTTCATTTATGCCTAAGGTGGTTTCCAGTGTGGCTCTTAACCAAACTATTCATCTGCCAACCTTTTATCCAAATCCACAGAACAAGGTGGAGAGAATTCTGCATTCCTTGGATGTACACAGACAACTAAGATTCTACTTGAGCAGGACTAAAGCACTAAGAAAAACTGAGCAATTACTAGTGACATACGCTGCAGGATCAGAAGGAAAGGCTATTTCAAAGCAGACTATTTCAAAGTGGATAAGCCACTGCATTTGTTTCTGCTACATACACCACGGCAAACCTGTGCCCAAGGGCAATAGGTCTCATTCCACCAGAGCTGCAACTACATCAGCAGCCTTTCTCAGAGGAGTACCAACCGAAGACATTCTAGAGGCTGCTACTTGGAGTTCTGTTCACACCTTTACAAAGCATTATCGTTTGCCTCTCTACTCTAAGTCCAGGGCAGGCTTTGCCACTGCAGGTCTGCAGGACCTTATAGCTGCCCCAAATGCTGTTTAGCTCTAGCGTCCCTTCCATAGCTTTGGGATTCTACCCAAATGTAATGACTGCAACAGTGAAACACGAAGAACATAGTACAGTTGTGTAAACTTACCATAAATGTAGATGTTCGAGTGTATTCACTGTTGCAGTCCTGGTTACCTGCCCGCCATCCCCCTTTCATTCTGGAGTTTATCTTTCCTTCTCTATCTTCTGCAACCTATGTGATATATTTGCTTGTAGATGAAGGTAAAGTTTGTGTATATATATATATATATATATATATATATATATATATATATATATCTATATATATATATATTTTTTTTTTTTTTTTTTTTTTGCTACCTTTTTGTGGGCACCTGACATCTGGGACAAGAAAAACTAAAGACAATGGAGTTGGCTGCTTGTTTTATACCCCTGACGACCTGAAGAGGTGACAGCAACCGACGCAGGACCCAAGACTTTGGAATTCAGGCCGACTGAGGGCAACCTGCCAGCAGATTACCCTAAATGTAATGACTGCAACAGTGAATACACTCTAACATCTACATTTATGGTAAGTGTACACAACTGTACTTCCTGTATTCAGGGATATCCATGTACCTTTACAGTTGCATGCAGTGACATAACACGCAACTTCTAAACCCGGGAGTTATGTCTCGATACTTTTGTAGTTTGGATCATAATCCTTTTCGTTGGTGAATTCCTGGGTGATCATATGCACGCTAAATGCTCTTTTAGCTGTTTGATTGTAAGCCAAGATCCACACCAGTATTTACCTTTATGGTCTGATAGGGGCATGATGTGGAAAACTGCATGCTGCTGGTTTTAATCCAGCTACATGAAAGCACTATAATGGGTAGCTTTTGACCTCCCTTGTGAGCAGAAAGGTGGCAGCTGTTAAGAGTTCCTTGTTCAGGGGCTTGTAGAGTTAAGAAGGTCTTCCGTATAGTCTCTGGCATAAGTCAAAGCTTCACCACAAGAACAAGCACCCAGAGAGCTGATTAAGGTCTGGCCTGGCTTTCCAAAGGGCAGGTTGACTGTTCAACCTAGTCTCTGCCCCTCAGCCTGGTCCTTGTAGGTACTGAACTCCTCTTTGGATAATCAGGACTCTAGTCCTGTACCTAGACTGAAGGAGACGTGCCTGTGAGCTCCCAGCTTTGCAGAAGGGAATTGCATCTCAGGTTTCTTGTTCTCTCCATCTCCTGATTAACCATTTGGAAACTTAGGCTGACAACCCTTCTCTACAGATGTGAAGTTGTTCTAACTCTCCGTTTATTCTTACTGATGAGTTCGGAGCCAATCCTCAGTCAGCTCCGACTCTGCCAACTGCAAAGGCTCAAGGTCTTCAACCAGCTTGAGGTCAACTCCCTAACCCATGATGCACCCTGATCTTCCCTCAGATCTCGTTTGCCACTGCAACTTGATTGGACGTTAACCAGCTCTGGCCAGTGAATAACTGTTTTCTCAAAAAAAATAGCTGTTAAAATAGCTTAGTTGGTTACTTGGTCATTTAGATAGTGTTTAGTCTGAACTTCGATTATTTAGATAATATAGTTAATTAGGGCCATTTTTATAGGCCTTCTTTTCTCCCTATCTCTAGCTCAGTTTAATTACTGAGAAATTAGTGGCCATGTTTTTAGATCTTTTTTTCTCTATCTTGAATATCATATTGAGAGTGTGTTTGTATTAGATTATAGCCCTTCTTTTTCACAGGGCACAGAGTTATCTTTACTAATATTATAATTAGATGTTAGTGACCGTGTTTTAAGGCCTTTCTTGTCTTATCTATAGCATTACATTTAGTGTGTGTTTGTTAAATTACAGCTCTTTTTATACAGGGCAGATAAATATGTACATTAATAGATAATTTTCACAGAGCCTTCTTTTCTCAAGGCTTTACTAGTTTTTGTGCATATCGCTTTTAGAGCCCTCTTTTTTATAGGACATTGTTTCTTTGATTTACTTTAGTATTTACCTGTGTACCTTTGAAAATGTGTCTCAGCAGATGAAGGAAAAAGCCAAGTCTGGCTTCAGAAATTGCCCAAGATGTGGGCAAAAGATGTCTATAACTGATTGACATACTGAATGTGTCTACTGTTTGGGTGAGGTACACCTGTGCTATATGCCACTCCTTTAGCTCCAGTGTTGCATGAGAGAAAAAGAAAGCTCATGGATAAGGATCTGCTGAAATCCTCTTTCCAAGAGTCGCTGGATAAGTCAGACAAGCACTCCAGAAAGATTTCAGAACCAACAAAAAGTCCATCTACTTCTAAATCAGCTTCTAGTAAAGCTTCAACATCGATTCCTCATCCTTCGGAACTGATTATTATAATTAGGAGCCAGTCCCCGACCTTAGAGCTGGTATCTCCTACTTTAAAGTCTCCCATATTACAGTCTGTCGCTTCATTACATTCTTCATGGACCTCAAGTAGACTGATTTGGATGTGGACCATGTGGTGAAGGAGCTTCTACAGATGCCAGTGCTGGCAAAAATTTTATCGGCACTGACCCTGGGGGCTTCGGAGCAGACCTTAGTTCCTCCAACATCTTCTGTTCCTCCTCTGATCTGCAGGGAAGTTTCGGAGCGACACCTACTCTAGGTTTTTCGGCCCCAACTGCCCTGATGTCTTTGGCGCTGATCGAAGGATCTCAAGGCTGACACTCACCGGTTTGGTCCGGGGAGGATAGTAGGACTGACTTGTCAGTGCCGACTTTACCTCTCGGGGCTTCGGCTCGAGTGAGTTCGGCTCCGACCTCTGGCTCGGAGCCCTTCGTACCAGAGCAGATTGTTTCCATCGAATCTTTGGATACGAGGGATTCCTCTTGTCGGGACTGAGGGGCCTTCGAGGCTATGAGGAGGGCTTTGTCCGCCCCAACGACCACTTCAGTTCGAGCAGCTCCCTCCCTGAAAGTACCGGTGTCTGCCTCTTCTTCACACCCTCCATTGAAGCGTAGAGATCCTAAGCCTTAGGAAGCCCCATTGGGTGAGCCGTGTTCTTCCTTCCAAGGCCTCTCCAGAAGCTCCCACTGAAGAAGTGCTTAGGAAGAGGCTCTGCAAGAGGAAGCATCTGAACTCCCCACAGGAGACACTCACTTCACTGTCCCCTCAGAAGATATCTCCTTTGCAGATATCTTAGAAATTCTTAAACAGAGGGGTGGCTGGAAATCCCTTAACCCTTCTGATGATGTCAGTCCTCCTGAAGGCTTTGTCTCCACCCTTTGATGAGTTGCTTGAATTACTCACTTGAAGGGCATGGGAGTCCCCAGACACCACGCAGCCTGTACCCAGGAGGCCTAACAAATTTATAACTAGCCCTCAAGATAGACCTTTTCTTACTAAAGGAGTACCCGTTGATGCTGTGGTGGTGGGCAGCAGCCACCAAGAAGGAATTATCAGAGACTTGTTTATCTGTTCATCCTCCTAATAGAGAATCTAGGATTATGGACAGATACGGGAAGAGTATGTTTAGTTCAGTGGCTTTCATCCTTCGATCGCTGAACTACCTCACACATTTTACTAGATTACAAAGGGATCTCCTGAAGAAGCTAGGAGAACACCCTGCAGGTTTCAGTAGCTTCGGTGGTTATGGACAAGGTAACTTCCCAGCTCTCCACTCAATTCGATAGAACTCGTCCATACGTCTATTGGCATATGCAGTTGATGGTACGAGCAGAGCAGCGGGTACAGGAATCGCTCTCAGGAGACATTCCTGGATGCGCTTATGTTCCTTTGTGGAACCCTTTAAGTCTTCCTTCATTAACACGCCCTTTGATGGTTCGTCCCTTTTCGGACCAAAGGTAAAGGAAACACTTACCAGGAGTGAAAAATACGGAAAGACCTTGTCTGCCATCTGAGTACATTTTTTCTACCCTGAATAGACCTTACCCCAAAGGGAAGGGAGGTGGAAAGATATGGTTCCGTAAATCTCCAGGATCTTTCCATAACACTTGTGGTAAAACCCCCTCTAGAGGCAGAGGAGGGGGTAATAATGTCACCCACGCAGCAGAGGGAGTCCGCAGAACTAGGGCGGCAGTTCTTTGGCAGGCCCTATCAGCGCTCCTGAAAGGAGGCCCGACTGTTCATCTCTGGAGGCAGTCGGGGGGCGCCTATCTTTGTACCCTGACGCCTGGCTAAAAATTACAAAAGACAGCTGGGTACAAAGCATAATATCCAGAGAATACTTAATTTCCTTTACCACTCCACCCCCTCTAGTAAATAAAATCCCAGATGTTCCACCCAGTCACCAGGACCAAGCAGCCTTAGAGGTCCAAAGGTTGCTGGACAAAAGTCATCCAACCAGTCCCAGTAGACCAGAGAGGATCCGGAACTTACTCAAGTTTCTTTTTAGTTCCAAAGAAAGCAGGGGACTGGAGATCTATTCAGGACCTAAGCAGACTAAACAAGTCATTAAAAAAGACCAAGTTTCAGATGGTCACACTTCAGTCAATACTTCCCTTTCTGGGGAAAGACAATTGGATGTGCTGTATTGATCTTCAGGATGTGTACTACCACATAAAGATGGACAGACCATCCAAGGATCATCTACGCTTCCGGCTGGGAGCCAGCCATTATCAATTTCATACTCTGCCCTTTGGTCTCACTACAGCTCCCAGTGTGTTCAAATGTATGGCAGTAGTCACCGCTCACCTGAGATGGTTGGGATTCCAGGAGTTTCCATATCTAGACTACTGGCTCCTCACTGCCACCACCAAGCATCAACTTATTCAGGCGACGGACCCAACCTTAAATCTTTGCAATTAATTGGGGATTAACATCAACTCGGAAAAATCTGCCTTATCGCCATCACAACAGACTGTCTTTATAGGAGCAGAACTAAACACAGTTTCAATGACATTAAGTCTGCCTCAAGAAAGAATTTGTCTCTTACGAAAACATATATTAGACCTGCTTCCAAGGAAAAAAGCACCAGTCTCAATGGTACTCAAATTGCTAGGATCGATGGTGGCAGCAGTCATTGCCATTCCCACAGTCATTGCCATTCCCCTCGCTCGAATGCACATGTGAGCTCTACAGTGGCTCCTATTCTCTCAGTGGTCCTTTCAGGAACTTCCAATGCCACACCAAATTATCATAACTAATACATGCAAGAAAGGACCTTCAGTGGTGGCTGACATCTCGATAAGCAACTCGGGGCCGTCCATTTGTTCTACCCAATCCCATAGCCACGGTGACCACAGATGCTTCCTTGATGGCGGGGCATTGTCAGGGAAGAACCGCCAAAGGCACGTGGAGGAAACACAAGGCTCATCTGCATATAAATGTTCAGGAGATGAGTGGTACTTCTAGCGTTGCAGTCTTTTCAAGACTTCTCTATCTCTGGGAACAGTTGCAATTCAGACAGACATGTCAGTGGTCTGGTACATAAACAAGGAGGAAATAAAACTTTACCCCCTGTGTCGAGAGGCCATGAGAGTATGGCAGTGGGTAATCTCCACCCAGCGCTTTCTGATAGCAACGCACATCCCAGGGAAATTCATTGTGATTGCAGGCGAGCTAAGCAGGGCAATTCTACTGCCTCACGAGAGGTCCCTAAAGAAACAAGTAGCAGAATGGATTTTCTGCAGGTGGGACCAGCCTTGTTGCGATCTCTTTGCAACCCCAACAAACACGAAATGCAGCAGCTACTTTGCCCTGATTTCCCCCATCGGGGGATGCCCCAAGGGGATGCACTGGTGCACATTTGGCCCCTGGGTCTCCTTTTTGCCTTTCTTCTGATTCCCAAAAGTATTACAGAAAACAAAATTTCTGGGAAGGACCATGATCTTAATAGCCCCTTACTGGCCTCGGCAAATTTAGTTTCCCTTCCTCCAGCCTCATCTCTTGGAAGAACCCTGGATCCTGGCCCCAGTTCTGGGTGTGTTGACTCATTCATCGGGGGCTCTTCATCCTTCTCTTCATTCCCTCAAACTGACAGCTTGGCTGCTCCAATTCCCACAATAGTCAGGATTAACAACCTCTCCGCTGAGGCCCAACATACAACATCCTTTCATAAGTCATCCACCAGAAAGTTATATCTTAGCAAATGGAAGAGATTTTCTTTATGAGCATCTCAGTATGATGTTGATCCTTATCTAGCTCCGATCCCATCTGTATTGGAATTTCTAACTAAACTTTTCAACGAAGGAGCTGCTGCAGCTACCATCTGAGTTCTGTTAGTAGCAATCTCAAACTTTCATCTCGGCTTCCAAGGCTCCAATGTCATGTCACATCAACTCGCTAAAGCCTTTCTTAAAGGTACCATTCATTTGAGGCCACCAGTTAGAGCTCCAGTCATGCCATGGAATCTAAAATTTTTTCTCTCTAGAATCGTATTACCTACTTTCGAACCAGCCTCATCCTGTCCTTTGAAATTCCTTTCATGGAAGTGTATACTTTCTGATGGCCATTACTTCTGCTCAGAGGATTTGTGAGTTGCAGGCCTTGACCATCAAACCTCCTTATCTGATTTTCCATGATGACAGAGTTTCGCTCAGAACTAATCCATCGTTTTTACCAAAAGTTTGTTCAGAGAGCAGTCTTAACCAATCCATTGAGTTGCCCAGTTTTTTCCTCAATACACAAATAGGATGGAACACATGCTGCACAAACTTGAGGTTCATAGACTACTCCGATTTTATCTACATAGAACAAAACAATTCAGATCAACGGATCAGCTCTGTTTCCTTTTCAGAGTCAAAAAGGGTGCCCCAGTGACAAAAGTAACCTTGTCAAGATGGCTATCAGGTTGCATTTCCTTCATTTATAGTTCAGAGAATGCTCCCTTACAACAGAAAATAAAGGCCCACTCTACTATAACTGTTTCAACCTCATTAGCTTTTTCTGCAAGGTCACCATTAGGTTCTATTTGTGCAGCAGCTACCCGGTCAAGACTTCATACCTTTTTCACTCATTACAAAGTAGATAAGGCCTCCAGGGACAGGACCTCCTTTGGTTCCACAGTTCTGAGGAATATTCTTCCGTGAGCCACCCGATAAAGATGGTGTTTGGGACGCTACCCATCAGTAAGAATGAATGACGAGATAGAACAACTTCACATAAAAAACTTATGTACTCACTGTAACGTTCCATGTGAGTTGTTCATCTCACCTTCATTCTTACTTCCCACCCTCCAACCCCCATCCAGTCTACTTGAAGCCCATCACCTTTCTTATATGGTGCATTGTCTCGTATCCAGCTCTGTGAGTGGCATATTAATACTACTAGGTAGTCAGTTGGCAGCAAACAAGATCTGAGGGAGGATCAGGGTACATCATGGGATAGGGTGTTGGCCTCAAGCTGGTTGAAGACCTCGAGATTTTGCAATTGGCCGAGTCTGAGTTGAGGATTGACTCTGAACTCATCAATAATTATAAAGGAGCGATGAACAACTCACGTGGAACATTATGGTGAGAGTACATAACTTCTTTTTTTGTTCCATGGGTAATCTGACCACACTGTAGATATTCTGGGAAGAAGCCTCACCTCTGAGTGCTACCTGCCCTCCATTTCCAAGTCTCTGGTTGAATAGAGTATATCTGATCAATGTTAAGTTGTCAATCTCGCCTTCATTCTTGCTGGATGGGTTCGGAGACGAGGATCGGCTCCGATCCTCGTCTCCGACTCGGCCAATACTAAAGCTCGAGAGCTAATTCCACTGGCTCGAGGCTCCCCTATATCCCACAATGCTAGGCGGTAACTACTCAGATCTCGTTTGCCGCTATAGCTGACGAGGTGCTTTTCTACTGGCTCAGGCAGGTGAGTTAGACTTTTTACCATATAGGTATTTCTTAACCCCCTTTTTTGTTTCATACCATAACCTTTTTAGTTTAATTAAAAATTTAGTTAAATCGAACCCTGTTTTTCGGGTCTATATTCCCTTCCTTTCTTCCCTTAACTTGTAGGCCTTCGGCCCCTCCCTTCCCCCAGTCCTTTAGAAGGGCGTGTGTGTGTGTGTGTGTGTGTGTGTGTGTGTGTGTGTGTGTGTGTGTGTGTGTGTGTGTGTGTGTGTGTGTGTGTGTGTGTGTGGCTTGTGTTAGCCTTAATTTAATAATCCCTTCAGTAAAGGGTGTGTCTGTAGTGTGCTTGTGTTGTTGTCAGGCACTCCCTTCACGATGTCAAAAGACTCTAAGGTCTCAGGCTTCAAGAAGTGTGACTCGTGCGGTCAGAAAATGTCTCTGACAGACGGTCACACTTCTTGTGTGTATTGTCTGGGACCTTTGCACCTGCAGGACTCTTGTGCTGTTTGTCATGGTTTTAGCCCTAGAGTCCTGCAGGAACGCAAGAACAAATTAATCTTGCGGAGCTTATTAAAGCCTGAAGGCCCCCCCGACTCAGTCTGTGTCGGGGAAGCCTTCTAAAACTTCCAAACAGTCGGCTCGGCTTCAGAGTCGACTGCTGGAAAGATTAAGTTGGCTTTGACATCGGCTGTGGCCGGAGCCAATGTTTCCAAGCCTCATACTGTTACCTCGGCTCCGGCTGGAGCCGAGGCTGATAAAACTCCGTTGGCTCCGATACTCTTATCGGAGCCACAGTCTAGGAAGAGGTCCAGATCCCCCTCTATCGGCTCCATGCATTCGGCGCCAGGATCCCCTCTTCTTTCTGAACGGAGCCATAAAACTCATTCCTCATGGTCTTCCAGGTTATCTGACCACAATTTGCAAAGAGTAGTGAGTAGACTTCTCAAGTCCGAGGCACTGGCCCAAATGCTGCATAGCCCGACTCAGCAGTCAGTGGCTATTTCCGTTCCCCAATACATTCCTCCTCCGACTCCTTTGAGTTCGGAGCCAGGGCTTGTCGGAGCCATGACTGTCGGCCGGATCCGATACCTTCCCTTTCGCTCCGTCTGCTCCGATCTCCTCCTTGGAGGGATCTCTGCGCCGAGCTTCCCTCGTCGGCTCCGAGGGGGCGAGTGGCATCGGACCCTTGTCTGACCCCGCTCTCCCTCTCGGGGCTTCGGTGCTGGTGAGTTTGGCTCCGACATCGGCTTTGGAGCCGTCCCTGTCGGTGCCGGGGGAGGTCCTTGTCTCTTCGGAGCGGGGCCTCTGGCCTTGCCTGACAGGGGTGCCTTCGAGGTCATGCGGAGCGTGCTAGAACCAGGATGTCCTTCAAGGATGCATCTGCAGTCATCACATATGGGTTGTCCTGCCTTAGGCAGCCCTTCGGTCGGCCGGATTCCAAAGTCTGGGTCTGGCCTCGGCTGATGTCGCACTTTCCCCGACGTCAGAGCGTCTGGGGTATAAAAGCATCAGCTGACGCCATTTTCTTCAGTCTTTCTTGCCACGTGGTGCCCGAAGCAGAAGCAGTTCGCAAGTACCTGTCGGCCAGCTCCTGTGATTCAGCTACCGAAGACTTCGAAAAAGCTAAGTACCCCATTGGGGACTCTTTCTTGCCTCAGCCGATGTCAGATAAAGTTAATAATTGTTTAACTTGTGGGAAACAAATACCTCATAAGGATTTCCACTCTTACTGCCTCCCCTGCCTAGGCCCAGACCACGACGTCTCGGCCTGTTCAGCCTGTGCTTCCTTCAACCGACGAACTCTTAGACGTCGGTCGGAGTTTGCAGAGGAATTCTTTGGGGCTAGTTTTGCTTACAAGATGCTGTCGGAGACTCCGACTTCGCATTTAGTTAAGAAACGGAAGGACAAGGACTGACACACGCAGGCCGCGGTTTCGGCTGAAACCACGGTCAGGCCTACCGCGAGTGTCTCGGTCTCTGCTGAAACAGAGTCCTTGGTACTTCCGATTACCGAAACCGCGCAACCGACTACCTCGGCCCCGGCCGAGTCGGTTATTGAATTACTTACTGAAACCCAGGAACCTTCCGACACCATTCCTTTAGACAAATCTACTCCTGCACATGGTGCAGCCAGACCTCCTGCATCCATGTCCATTAAGGCTTTCTCTAGGGCTAAAGCTGCTAAACTTTCTAAAGCTTTGCCTCCCAAGGTTACCTCTCAGAGACCCTCTACTGGCTCACAGATTCTTAGCTTAGCAGAGGATCTTATCTCCTTAGAGGTTCTCAACCTCATCCGGACAGGGGCTCGCAACCACCTCCAGACAAAAGGCCCAGGGTTGAGCCCTCTGACCCCCACTCCTCAGATGAGTCCTCTGATGGCTCTACTCTGTCAGACCACCAGGAGGAGGCTTATTCGGCCTACGAGGATTCTGATGCTGAAGAATCTATTCCCTCGGCCTCCCCTCCTGAAGAGTTTTCCTTTGGAGAGACATTACACTCTGAGAGAACATTTTCAATGGCAGGGTCAGGAATTCTCTGATTCTAGAAAGAGATTAAGGACCTTTTTACATTTGCCTCAGCATAGGCCTTTAGCTATACCTCCTGTTTTGAATGTCATTGATGATGTGTACTCTGATGCTAGTACAACCCCTGACTCTCTCCCTCTGGCTCCTGCCAAACCTGATAGGTACTACAGGGTCCCGGACTCGCATCTTCACCTGTACAAGGCCCACTCTGCTGATCCAGAAACTATTTCCCAGGGCCCAAAAGGGGTTGCAGCTGCCACTGCTAGAAATACTCTACCCTCAGAAAGGGAGTCCAGAGCTTTAGAGAGATGGGGTAAAAAGTGTATACTTCTGCAACTCTTTCCATGAGGGCATTAAATTGTCAATTTCATATGATACAGTACCAAGAGTATTTGTTAGATGAATTGCATAAGAAACTGTCTTCATCTGAACCCCTTGATCGCAAATCCCTTCAGGATCTGGTACATAACTTCCAGCAGGTAGTAACCATTTCTTGCAGTGTGGTTATGATGCATTGGAAGCTTCATGTAGGTCAGCTATGACAGGTGCAGTCATACGTAGGCATGCCTGGCTTAAGGAACAATCTCTGCCAGACCATGTTAAAGCTAAGCTTTTGGATGCTCCTATGGAAAAGCAAAAATTATTTGGTTCCACGGCTCAAGAGGTCTTAAAGAAATTTGAAGAAAAGGCAAAATCTGTGCAAACAGTCAAAGATTTTCTGCAAGTCCAACCACCGAGATTCAGCAGAAGTTGGCCTACTGAGAATTGGTCCTTTCCGGACTCAGATCTCAGAGAGGCAGGAATAGGCGTGCCAGAGGTAGAGGGCAAGCTAGAGGCTCCTACAGAGGCAGTCAATGGCAGCCTCCCAACCAGAGAGGTAGTGCAGGACAGACTCAATGATTTTGTTTTGACTCTGCCGACCAGGGCTCAATTAGAAGCACCTTTGGGCGGAAAGCTTTCTTTATTTTCAAAGAATTGGCACAGCATTACAAGGGACACATGGACACTGCAAATAATAGACAAAGGATACAGGTTCCATTTCCACACATTGCCAAAAAGAAAAGGCATTGCCAGACCTGCCACCAAATCAGAGGGCAGAGGCTTTGAAACAAATTTCCAACTTAAATGCAAATGAAAGCTATAGAAAAGGTTCCTCTTTCAGAACAAGGCCAAGGATTTTACTCCAGATTATTCCTTGTTCCAAGAAAAGAAAATCAATGGAGGCCTATTCTCGACTTGTCCGCACTGAATACTTACCTCATTGTGCCAAAATTCAAAATGCTGACTCTACAGCAACTCCTTCCCATGCTGGGCAAAGGGGTCTTGGCTGGTGACTCTAGACCTCAAGGAGGCATACCTGCATGTCCCTATCAGACAAAGTTGCAGAAGACACCTCAGATTTCTTGCAGGGTCAGAGCATTATCAATTCTCAGCATTGTCCTGTGGCTTATCTACTGCACCCAGAGTATTCACGAAATGCCTGGCATCAGTAATTGCACACTGCAGACTTCAGGGGATTCAAATTTACCCATATCTGGACGACTGCCTTATACAAGCGGACAGCCAGCAAACTTTGTTAAAGGACTTGGATTATGCCATCCACCTACTGCAGGCCTTGGGATATACAGTCAACATCCACAAATCAAGACTTGTTCCATCCCAAAGAATAACTTTTCTGGGTGCGGATCTAGACACAACCACCCAAATGGCCTTTCTCACAGAAGAAAAACAAAAACAACTACCGGATTACTTCAAGAATCTGACGAGACAAACTCAGCTGACTGCAAGGAAAATCCTGCAGGCCCTGGGTTACATGGCATCTTGCATTCTTCTGATTCCACAAGCAAGGCTGCATATGAGAAAATTACAATGGTACCTAAGGAGTTTATGGACTCAGCACAGTCACAGTTTAGAAACTTTGATCCCACTCATTCCATGCCTCCAAAAGGAATTTCTGTAATGGGCTCAAGCCTGCCAGTCGAACAGTGGGTTGCCCTTCAGCAAGCCAAGAGCCAACCAAACCATCACTACGGACACTTCAGACCAAGGTTGGGGAGCACACATGGAGGGCAGATGTATCCAAGGACTATGGTCACAAAGGGAGCTACGCATGCACAGAAACCAAAAGGAAATGCTTGCAGTGATACATGCAATCGAGGCCTTCAAACTTTTTCTTTATCAAGGCCACCTACTCATAAGGACAGACAACACCACAGTTATGTGGTACATAAACAATCAAGGGGGCACCCATCCCTACCCTCTTTGCAGACTGGCAATGAATCTATGGGAACTTTCCTTGAAACTCAATATACAGCTGCAGTCCCAGTTTGTGCCAGGGAAAGACAATATACTGGCAGACAGCTTAAGCAGAAATATCATGGATGCACACGAATGGATGCTGCACCCAGACATCATCTTACTCATAACTCAATCATGGGGAAGGCCGGAAATAGATCTGTTCGCCTCCCCCCACAATCATCAACTGAAGAAATTCTGCTCAAGGACATACCACCCACAAGCATGGAAAGTGGACGCGCTCTCTTTCAGCTGGAAAGCTCTAACAGTGTATGCTTTTCCACCTCTCCCATTAATGACCAAGGTCTTACTGAAGATCAGAACAGAGCAGCCCAGAGTGATTCTGATAGCTCCAAACTGGCCAAGACAGCACTGGTACCCACTGTTAAAGAGCATGTCACATACGAAACCGTGACCTCTCCCCCTATGGCCACTTCTACTGACACAGCACAATTTCAAGACTCTGCATTCCAACCTGAAAACCTTGCAACTAACTGCCTGGAAAATACCTTTACTCCTCCTCAGGATAAGCTATCTCAGAGAGTGAAGGATATTATTATGGAAGCTCGCCGGCCTTCCACAAGGAAGGCATATTCAGCAAAATGGAAAAGATTTCACATTTGGAACACAACAAAGGGCCTAGATGCGACAGTGATGAACATGGCACATATACTGGAATATTTGGCAGAATTGTTCCACAACGGCCTGTCTTACTCTTCCATTAAGATACATGCTTCAGCAATTTCAGCAGAATGCAATGTTGATCCACCTGTCTTCTCTCATCCTCTCCTGAGACAGTTTCTAAGAGGAATCAAAAACATCAATCCTCCAAGGAAACCACCTCTACCTACTTGGGACCTTAACTTCGTGTTGGAAAAACTAACACTTCCTCCCTTTGAACCAGCAGCATCTGCAGATCCACAGTTTCTGTCTTGGAAACTGCCTTCCTTCTGGCCATAACCTCAGCAAGAAGAGTATCTGAGTTACAAGCTCTAATGGCAGTACAGCCATTTCTTATTTTTCATCAGGACAGAGTTTCATTGAGAACCAATCCTACATTTATGCCAAAGGTGGTATCCAGGGTATCTTTGAACCAAGCTATTCACTTGCCTACCTTCCCAAAACCACAAAATAAAGGGGAGAAGCTTCTGCACACCCTGGACATACACAGACAGTTGCGCTACTACTTGGACAGAACTAAAAGTTACAGAAAGACTGACCAGCTGTTTGTAGCATATGCTGCTGGGGCACAAGGAAAAGCAATTTCCAAACAGACAATTTCAAAATGGATAGGAAATTGCATTTGTTTTTGTTACTCCTTTCATGGAAAAACTGTGCCAGCTAACATTAGACCTCATTCCATGAGAGCCACAGCCACCTCCACAGCCTTCCTAAGAGGGGTGGCTACCAAGGACATTTTAGAAGATGCTACATGGAGCTCCGTGCATACATTTGCCAAGCATTACAATTTACCTTTATATTCCAGATCCAGAGCAAGCTTTGCTACGGCAGTCCTGCAAGGTATTTTAGCTACACCATCCTTTACTTAGTACCTCCACCCCCAGATTGGCTATGGTATTCTACCCATATGTGATGATTGCAGATGCATCCTTGAAGGACATAGTACAGTTTTGTACCTACCATAAATGTAGATGTCCGATAGGTATGCATCTGCAGTCAGGTTTACCCTCCCTCCTTCCCCTCTGTGGTATTTCTTGGGTGCTTACCCCTTTTATAGTGGTATTTCTTGGGTGCTTACCCCTCTTATAGCTAGCTGGGGGGATCTATTATGGTGTATTTGTTTTTATAGTACTGTGCATGTTTGGATTTGTTTTTAAAATGCATCTCTCCAAATTTTAGCCTTCCTTAGAGGGCACCTGGCATCTGGGGCAAGAAAAACTGAGGAAAATGGTGTCGGCTGATGCTTTTATACCCCAGACGCTCTGACGTCGGGGAAAGTGCGACATCAGCTGAGGCCAGACCCAGACTTTGGAATCCGGCCGACCGAAGGGCTGCCTGAGGCAGGACAACCCATATGTGATGACTGCAGATGCATACCTATCGGACATCTACATTTATGGTAGGTACAAAACTGTACTTTCTGCCCCACAGTCTGTTCCTTCAGCCCCCCCATCTACAGTGCCTGCGGTGATTTCTACTCACCCCCTTGTCTTAGACCGCAGAGAGCCAACTCGTCAAGTTTCCCCATTGGGAATTTCCTCCTCTTCCAAGGCCTCTCCTGACCCGGTAGGAGATCCCCCAAGGAAGAGGCAGTGCAAAAGGAAGCACATTGACTCCCCTGAGTCTATCACTTCTGACACTGACTTAGAGGAATCTGAAGGTTCCCCTCGGTCCCCTTCTGAGGATGTCTCCTTTGCTGACATCCTCGAGATCCTCAAACAGAGGGGGAACTGGCCAGCCCTTAACCCTTCGGAGGATGAGTCAGTGTATCTTGAGGCGTTTGGCTCTCGCCTTTCTACCTCCTGGGTGTCCTCTCCCTTTGACCCCCTTATGGAAGTGGTGGCAAGGAAGGCTTGGACGGCTCCTGATTCAGTGGAACCCACCCCGAGGAGACCATCTAAATTTATCACTGCCCCTAGAGATAAAGATTTTTTTATCCAAAGGTGTCCCTGTTGATGCCATGGTGGTGGCTGCGATCACTAAGAAGGAGTTAGCTGATCCTTCGGTTCCTGTCCATCCTCTTAATAAGGAATCTAGGGCCATGGACAGATACGGCAAGCGGATGGTCTCATCAGCGACCTTTTCAATGCGTTCGCTGAATTACTTATGCCACTTCACTCGTCTCCAGAGAGATTTACTCAAGGATATGGGTGAACTGATAAAGGATCCTACAGCTGAGGGGTTCAGAGACACAATGAACTACCACTTGGCAACCCTGAATTCCATCGTTAACTCCTCCATGCGGCTGGTCTCATATGCTGCAGATGGGGCGAGTAGAGCCGCAGGCACAGGTGTTGCCTTACGACGTCATGCCTGGATGCGGCTATGCAACTTTGCGGACCCTTTCAAGGCGTCCTTCACCAATTCTCCCTTTGATGGATCATCCTTGTTTGGTCCACAGGTGAAGGATACATTGACCAGGTGCGAGGTAGAAGGTAAGACTCTCTCTGCCGTAGGAGTCTGTTTTTCTACCCCTTCTAGACCCTACCCCAAAGGTCAGAGGGGAGGAAAGATGTGGTTCCGCAAACAATCCCAGGGAGTCTCATCTGACACACAAGGTCGATTCCCCTCTAGAGGCAGAGGGAGGAATAATAATAGACGCCACCCTAGAGGCAGAGGAGGTCCGCAAAACCAGGGTAGCAGAGAAATGTTCTCTGACAAACCCTTTCAGCATCCCTGAGGGGCTGTCCACCTTCGGAGGCAGTCGGGGGAAGGTTATCCCTGTACCCAAAAGCCTGGCTTTCCCTTACCCAAGACAATTGGGTACAGTCGATTATATCCGAGGGTTACAAAATTCCCTTTATTCACATCCCATCCCAACCCAAAAGATCCCTTCCAGACGTTCCACCTGGTCTAATGGAACAAGCAGCATTAGAAATTTCAAAGCTGCTATCAAAAAGAGCTATCCAATCAGTCCCAGCAGGCCAGCAAGGATCCAGAATCTACTCCAAATTCTTTTTGGTACCAAAAAAAACAGGGGACTGGAGACCCATACTGGGTCTCAGCTACTTAAACAAGTATGTCAGGAAAACAAAATTCCGGATGGTCACGCTACAGTCCATTCTACCCTTCTTGGGTCAGTACAATTGGATGTGCTCGATAGATCTTCAGGACGCGTACTACCACATCAAGATGAACAGACGCTGCAGGAGATATCTCCGCTTCAGGCTGGGAGCCAGTCACTACCAGTTCTGGGCCCTGCCCTTTGGTCTCACTACAGCCCCCCGTGTGTTTACCAAATGCATGGCAGTGGTTGCCGCTCACTTGAGACGTCAAGGATTCCAGGTGTTTCCATATTTAGACGACTGGCTCCTTACCGCCACCACCAGACATCAGCTTCTTCTATCCAGGGACTTCACCATCCAATCTTGCCAAGCTCTAGGCATTTCGATAAATTTCGAAAAATCTGCCTTGTCGCCTTGTCAATCTATTACCTTTATAGGCGCCACCTTAGACACACTCAATCTTTCAGCCAGACTCACAGAGCAGAGAGTGTCAGACATTCGAAAACAAGTTTCCCTTCTCTTACAGTGCAACAAAGTCAAAGCCAGACTAGTTTTGAAGGTGTTAGGACTCATGGCAGCAGCTATTCCCCTTCTCCCCTTAGCTCGCTTTCACATGAGGATCCTCCAATGGATGCTGTTCACTCAATGGTCCTTTCAATAGCTCCCGATGTCCCATACCATATTGACAACTCAATCATGCAAGAATCAACTGTCTTGGTGGATCACATCACCTCAACTTCTCCGAGGAAGACCCTTCACTCCCCCCCCCCCCCCCCGGTCGCCACGTTGACAACAGATGCCTCCCTGATCGGGTGGGGGGGGGGGCATTATCAGGGCAGGACAGTCCAAGGCACGTGGCAACCTTTCAAGTGCCACTTGCACATAAACATCTTAGAGATGAGAGCAGTGCTTTTAGCGTTGCAAGCCCTTCACGACTCTCTTCCCACTGGGACTATTGCAATTCAAACTGACAACATGTCCGTAGTGTGGTACATCAACAAACAAGGCAGAACCAGATCATACCCTTTATGTCGAGAGGCACTCAGACTTTGGCAATGGGCGATCTCTTCTCAGCGTTTTCTGATAGCAACGCACATTCCCGGGAAATCCAACGTTATTGCAGACAAGTTGAGCAGAGCAATTCTCATGCCCCACGAGTGGTCTCTAAAGAAATCAGTTCTAGAAGAAGTATTCCTAAGATGGGGCCATCCTTGCTGCGATCTTTTTGCTACTCCCCAAAACAGCAAGTGTCACGACTTCTTCACTCTCTTCCCGTTACCAGGCCATCCCACCAGAGACGCTCTAGTCCACGATTGGCCCCGGGGACTTCTATATGCCTTTCCCCCCTTACCACTGATATCTCAACTAATTCAGAAAGCCATCGCCTTGAGAGTGGCAATGATCCTCATTGCCCCTTACTGGCCTCGACAAATATGGTTTCCGTTTCTTCATAGTTACCTTTTGGAGCAGCCTTGGCATTTGGACCCAGTACCAGATCTGATAACCCACCAATCGGGTCAGCTGCACCAATCTCTGCTTTCTCTCAACCTCACAGCGTGGTTTCTCCGATTCCAACCTTATCCAGGCTTCCCTCAATATCTCGCTCGGTCCGAGAGATCTTGATAGCCTCTCACAAATCTTCTACCCGGAAGATTTATAGTAGCAAATGGAAACGCTTCTTTTTTGGGCAACATCAAAAAACATAGATCCCTTTACTGCACCTATCCAGTCTATTCTAGACTTTCTAGCAAAACTCTTTCATTTAGGATCATCTGCATCTACCATTAGAGTTCAATTGGCTGCCATATCTAATTTTCATGTTGGTGTTTCAGAGTCTAGCATCATGGCTCACAAACTCTGTAAAGCCTTTTTAAGGGGCGTATTTCTTCTCAAACCTCCAATCAAAGATCCCCCGCCTCAATGTGATTTGAACTTGGTTCTGGCATCCTTAATCCTTCCCCCCTTTGAACCAGCGGCTTTATGTTCTCTGAAGTTGCTTTCTTGGAAGACACTTTTTCTGGTAGCTATAACTTCAGCGAGAAGGGTATCTGAACTCCATGCTCTGTGCAGTCGTCCTCCTTACTTAGTGTTTCACAAAGATAGGGTATCCCTCCGTACTAATCTATCCTTTTTGCCTAAAATTTCCTCTCAAGTAAACCCAAACCAAATTACTGATCTCACCGTCTTTTTCCCTAACTATTCAAACAGGTCTGAACAAAAGCTACATTTTTTGGATGTTCATCGCCAACTTAGATATTACTTAGACAGGACTAAGCAATTCAGGAAATCTAATCAATTGTTTCTGTCATATGCGGAAGGGAAATTGGGCCTTCCAGTTACTAAAGTATCCCTCTCTAGATGGCTCACCTCTGCAGTTACCTTCATCTATGAGATCAGACATCAAAAACTACCCTCAAGACCTAGAGCTCATTCAACTAGGGCATTAGCTACATCCGTAGCTTTTCAGGATAGGCTGCCAATAGATTCCATTTGTGCAGCAGCCACCTGGGCTTCTCCTCATACATTCATTTCACATTACAAATTGGACATGGTTTCCAGAAGCCGTGCCAATTTTGGTTCCACTGTTCTCAAGAGTCAGTTCCGATAGGCCACCCGGGATAAGGTGCTAGGGACGCGGTCCCATCCAGCAAGAATGAAGGCGAGATTGACAACTTAACATTAAGAAGTTATGTACCTACCATAACGTTCCATGTTAGTTGTCTTCTTCTCGCCTTCCCCACCCTCCTTCCCCCAAGCCTGGACAGACCGACAGGAATTCAGTTTGTGTTCTTCCTCTGGAAGTCGTCATTCCCACACGTTCTTCCACCTCTTTTATCCTTTCTGAGGTCTGCGATACCTTTTACGCAGGTTGTTTTGAGGTGGGTTTCCCTACTCCATTCTATGGAGACTAGGGTTGCTTGGTATAGCTATCAAACGAGATCTGAGTAGTTACCGCCTAGCATTGTGGGATATAGGGGAGCCTCGAGCCGGTGGAATTAGCTCTCGAGTTTTAGTATTGGCCGAGTCGGAGCCGAGGATCGGCTCCAAACCCATCCAGCAAGAAAGAAGGCGAGAAGACAACTAACATAGAACGTTATGGTAGGTACATAACCTTTTGTTTCATGGCTCACATGTCATGTTAGAAGTCTGGAAAAATGTTTGACATCTGGTGAGAACATGAGCCATGGGTGCAGTTATGTACTTTCAGGAATTGTCAGAAGCCATCAGACCCAGTGGTGGCCTCCCTGCAGCATGCTCCACTTTTAGATTGCACTGCTTTGGTTCCTTATGTCTGACACTTGGCATGGGAGAGTAATATACTTTGTTATATACATGGTATTCTTCCTGAATTGGGAGCACAGAAATTCTTTAATTCATAGGCTCCTATGAGCAGGCGGAAGACCCTGAACATGGGTGCGTCTGATAATGATATGGATAACGTATTGAAACACACACCTAACACACTTTGCAGATGCTTTCAGTCTTGAACAATTTAGACTGATCTTGAACTCTTGTTTCTTCCATCAGAAATGCCCTGTAGAGTCTTTGTCAAAGAGTTAAGAGCCAACCAAGCAGCTTGAAGGCACCATGACTGTGCCAAATCATCCCTCCCAAGATGCAGGGACCTACAAGCATCCACCCGTGCAGTACCGACTTGTTTATTTGTGTATCATTTTTGCCCCCATGCCTGCTGATAGAGTTGTAGCCAGTTGCTCATTCATTCTCCATCACTGGAGCAGTAGCATTTCATAGTGCAGCTGACGTGGGCAATCAGGAAGGGGTATATGTTCTTCATAGTGATCTTTGCTGCAGTAGTCTAAGCTACTGTGTGGAAGGTGCCCTGAATCTTTGAAAGCTGACCAGCTGTTGTATCCTGTGCAGGATATAACCCATATAACTTAGGCTGCTGCAGCAGTGATCATTCAAATACCTGCTATTTTAGGCTTACACAACTGTACTTCTTTAAGGTCCTAACTTCTCCGCTTCATTGGTGGGATGTCTAACCTACATCACAGCTCTGTACTTTTGAACACTTCTGTGCACCTACCATTGAGAGCTAGTATGTTAGTAGCTTAGTAAGCTGAGGTCATGCACTATGGCTGCCCCTTTGAGGTTTGTGCCAGGACAGTCCTACTACCCCCCCCCCCGTGATACATGCCTGTTCTCCCCACAGCAGCGGCCTATGCCAATGGGTTACCTTAGTCATATTCAGGGCTTTTTATCCATCTACACCGATGGGGCTGTGTCCCCACTGTTGGCTCCTTTGATCACTCTGGTTTATCATAAAAAAACAGACACTAGAGCATTGTGCCATCTTGCTATCTAACAAAGAGTCTGATGCTTCGGAAGTGTGTGGCATTTTAGTTGATTCTTTCTCAAAGCTCATGTCTGAAATCCTTAAATTCATTCCCCTTCCTATCCCACTTAGTGAAGGACCTAGAAAATCTTAAAGATGATCTGGAGTCTTTTTATAGACTATTTTTGCAGTGGGTGTCCCATATTCTTCTGTAAGCTTGACTTTACTGGATTGTGTGTGCCTTCAAAGGATGGTGGGTGTTTATATGTGGAGACTATACTCCCTTAAATACAAGCTCCTGGATGCCAGTTTCTTAGAAGTGTAGGCCTTCTCATGTGTAGAGGGATGTTTAGGCCATTCTGTACTGCAGTTTCTCATGTCGCATGCCTAGAGGACCATTGAAGAGAGAGAGGCATTAATTACCACCCAGGTAGACCTCTGAATCTCTATGCCTCCCCCCTCCCATTGCAGGTAAAATTGCTGAAGGAAAGAACATGCTAGCTTCTGTAATTTAGTTCTGACTTCAGTTTGCTACTATGACTGAGGGGGTTGGTAAGTTGAAAGCTTGTCTGCACTTAGAGTACCATCACTAAAGACCAGCAGTTCCTTGATGAGGCAACCTATCACCTAAAAGAGCTCCTTTGGCAAAACAATTCATTGCTGCAGAGTTGTTTAAATATGTTCAGACTGTACTGCTTAGAGGATCTGTAGACACTACAGTTTTTGAAAGAGGGTTGATATATTTTTACACTTGTCTTAAAAGGGAGATGGGCTCCTCTTGCCGATTCTGTGCCTAAACAACTTCAGCTAGCAAATATTACATTGTTTCAGATGGTCTCCATGAGGGTTATGCTGCTGCTGGTACAGGGCACCTGGATGGTTTTGCTGGATGAATGTTTAGTAAATCAGAATGCAAGAACCACACACTTGTTCTGAGTGAACATCACTTCCAGTACAAGAAGAGCTGTCATTTCAATTTTCTGCAGTACCCAGACTGTAGAAGTGTGTTGGCTATAATGGCTGAAGTTTTACAGAAGGCTGTCCATGTGTTCCCTTGTTTGGATGACTTCTCTGTTTGTAGCCACATACAAGAGCCCCCTGGAAATGTTTGTGCTGGGCAAGGCCAGAGTTGAGACCTTGGAAGCCTGAATAAAGTTTTTCCAAATTCCATCTCAAAGGACTTAATTTACTGCCATTAAGCTGGGCACACTCTGGGGTTATCAGCGAGGGCATCTTTGGCCAAATGGCCTAGGATGTAGTGCAGGATACATGCTCTAACACTTCTGAACCATTTGAGCTTAGTGGGTGCCATGATCTTCATGATGGTGCTATTTGCGCACACCTAGGATTTCAGTGTTGCAGTAGATTTTCAGGTATTAATGTAAGGAAGCGGTGCCTTCAAAGAACTAACAAACTTCCATCCCTTAGCCACCCCCCCTTGCAAAAATGTTAGAAAAATGCATCCACATTCAACTCCTTAACCACGTTTAGTCACAACCCCTTATCCAGTTCACAACACTGCTTTAGGCATAAACATAGTACTAGCACTGCCCTAATAACTTTATCTAATACCATTCATCATTTCATAAATGAAGGCCAGCTTGTCTCATCCATCTTTCTCTATGTCCAATGCCTTCGACACCGTATCACACCAACTTCTACTCAACTAACTCGCAGCTTGTGGACTCAGTCCATCAACCCTAACCTGGTTCCATAGCTATTTTTCCAATCTACAGCAGGCTATCTCCCCATCTCTGTCAGTGTGCCACAAAGTTCAATACTTGGACCTTTCCTCTTTTTTACTTACAACTTTAGTTCAGCAACTCAACTAGCCTCTATTGTCCAATACGCCGATGATGCTACACTTCTGTTCAGCCCCCTTACCCCAGGAACTTCAACTAAAAAATGCAAGCTGCTTTCAGGGGCATAGAAACACACCTCACTGAACATCAACTAATACTAAACCCAAAAAAACTAAGTCAGTAGTCTTCAGAAACAAGCAATCCAAACCACATCAGTCCCCTCTCACAAACCTCTCCTCAAATGGTACCAATATCAAACCCACAAACCAGAATAAACTCCTAGGTGTCACAATAGATGACAGTCTAAAATTCAATAAACATTTCTCAGACAATCCAAAAAGTCCATATCAAACTTGGTACCCTCTCCAGACTGACCACTGCTAGACACCTGTTATCCCCCATCCCGTATGGCACTCTCCTATTCACAAACCTGCGCAGGACTGATCTCAATCTAGAATCCTGCTACAACAAATTTGCCAAGTTTGCCACTAACCATTCACATAGGACCCACCATTGCACAGCTGTCTCTTAGCTCAACTGGCTAGAACTCCCTAACCATTATTACTCAATTAACTTAGTTTAACCCACAAAATAGTGCACTAAATCAGCAACTGCCCTGCTCTTTCCAAGCTAGTATCAATCTCATGCCCCTCAGATCCTCTGATAAACTTATGCTACAGGTTACCCACTCCCACAACTATCATGGTGACTCCCTCTATTCTTACAAAATAGCCAAACATTGGAACACTCTCCCCCAACCCATCACTAAAAATCTTAACCAGCATGAGTTCAAACAACTTCTAAAGGACCACCTAGCTTCCCATTGGCTTTGCTGCACCCATACGCTTAGCTAATTTTTCTCTTCCAAGCTCCATTAGTGTCTCACCTTTCCTGTCTCCTATATCTACCCCTGATCCTGCTGTCTCCAGGATTTTCCACTCCTACAATTCATCACTATGCTGGATTGCTTATATTTTTTCTAATTAATTTCTCTGCTCAGTTGGACATGGTTTTATATTGTAATTTGTACATGTAAATAACAAGCGTCTTGTATGTCTGATGTTATTCATTTGTTCACTAGTATAATTTTACCTTGCACTGTATATTAACTGTACACTGCTTTTTATTTGTATATTAGTACTAGTGTTACTTTAGTTGGAGCTTTTCTGCCCAGGCCTCTGCTGAAAATGGGCTCCTGGCCCAGTTGGACATTCCCGGTTAAAAAATGTAATAAATAAATAAATAAAATAATGACTTCAGAATCACCATATGCACACAGTCTTGTGGAGTCAGATCCTTGTTGCCAGATCCTAAAGTGGTAGATACTCTTACTAAACTGCTGGTTAAGCTTCCTTTCTGTATCTAAACTTGTCACAGATTCTGATAGTTGTGTGCTGGAGATTTAAGAAGCTTTCCTAGGTTCCACACAGTACAGGTAATATCTTATCTTATGGGAAAGTTGGAGCAAAGCGTGCTCTTTCTGGCTAACCAAACCAGCACAAGAATGAAGCAGAGAGATTTTGCCAATAGGGATGACTATGGTCAGGGATACAGATAATAGGCAAGAGGTGGCTGGAATTTATTGGAGAAAACAGGCAAAGGAGCCAAGGTATTAGGTTCATAACTGTTTACTAGGCTAATGGCCACAAGGGCCTTTTTAAGCCTAGCCATGCATCCCAAATCTCTGACAAGTTGTGATACCCTTGATAAGTGTAAATATGGGCCTGAGAGATGAACCATTTACATTAGAGACATAGGTGCCAAACCAGAGATGAATTTCCAATCTCTCCCATCCAGTTGTACAAGTTGCGCTTGAATTGGATTGGGGAGGAACTCTGCTCCACATGGATGGGGAGGGGAGCCTGTTCCATAGACTGGGTAGTCTCTGAGATACATACCTATAGGGTGCAAATAACTAGAAAGAAAAAGGTAATAGAATGGGAAGAGGCCAAGAATTTATTTGGACTGCAAGTTAATGATTGCTTTCCCTATCAAGGATTGATGTCAGAGTATAAGCAAAGAGAAACAGGGGGCTCCTAAATGAAAGAAGAATTATTAGTAAAGCATATAAAATATTGCATGATAATTATGAGTCAGAGGAGCTTAAAAAGGATTGGGAAGAGAGCTTGGATAAGCAATTCACAGAGACAGTTGGGGGATATATGTATATCTCCCAAATATGCAGCAAAGTCTAGAAGATTTAGGATGTTTGCCTGGATGTGTTTACACAGGTATTTTATACCCCAAGTAGACACCAAAGAATTTTTCCTCAGGTGGATAGCAAATGTTGGAGGTGTGATGGGCAAAAAAGAGGTAGCTGGGAACATATTTTGGGGTATGTAATGAGCTGGCAGACTTTAGGGATTCCTTGCAGACCACTCTGTCTGTGATACTGGGTGAGCAGATTGGACTGACCAGGGAGATTATTTTTATGAGTTATGCTACAGAATTGAAATTGCCTAGACATAGTAAAGCCTTGCTGTGTTAATTATGGTGGCTGCTGAAAAAGCAATTTTCTAGACCAACTTTACTAGATGTAGTGAATATAGTAACAGAGATGAAACAACTGGAATTGGGTTTTTTTGGAAAAGAGAGCAAACTACATAGGAAAAATGGAAATTGTGGGAACAATATATGCAGAGCAGGAAAGAGGTTTAAGAGGCAGGATATGAATGAAACATAATGCTTAACTGACAATGACTTTGGATGGTTTATAAGTGATGAATAATGTTTGCAACTACAGATATTTAATGGTGTCTGTTATGTAAACTGTTTGCAACAAAAGTGGTATCATTTTGTATACTTTTCATTTATATAGGTTCATAGGTTCATACTGGGCTATCTGCCCTAGGGCATTTATAAGCCTAGCCAGAGTGTGTTTGGCTTTTGCCACCCATTTTAAATTAATTTTGCTATGCCCTTTTTCGAGGTTAGTGTACTGTGCCTCTGTCTATCAGTGACACAGAAGTGATACCAGGGGTAAACCTACGATCTCCCATCCACTCATCAAGATTCCTCTTTAAGAGAGTCAATGAGGGACTCTGCCTAACCTGGACTGGGATTTTATTCCAGAGTGAAGGGAGCCTCTGGGTTATGAATCTGTCCCTCCAGCATGTCCTATTTATTTCAGTGCTGAGGTTCAAGTCTCTCGAGCATGTAGCTTGATGGGATTTGGATTTTCTGAGGTGCAGCATGTCCATTAATTCCGGGTTGGACATGGCTTTATACGTCAGGCACAGATTGCCTCAGAGCAGGCGGTATGCCACTGAGTAGAGCTGGAGTTTCTTTAACCGAGTAGCATATGGCATCTGTTTGAGCCCTTTGATCCTCTTGGTGAGATACTTTTGGGGTCTTTCCAGTTGCTGCAGGTGTCTGGTAAGGTACATCCCAAAAGGGGCATTGTACTCAATTATGGGCCTGATGAGAGATGAGTAAAGAGGCACGATGACCTCCCCTGATCTACATGTGAATCCCTTCATGATGAGGTAGGCTATATAAAATGTTTTTCTAACCACTTTGGCCACGTGGTTGTCAAATGAGAGATTGCTATCAATTTGGGTCCCCAGGTCCCTAATTACTACTTCTGTACTTAATGGATTACCACCTATGTGGTAATTTATGGACACTTTGTTTTTGCCAAAGGGGATGACTATACACTTTTTGGCATTTAGCTTGAGGCCATGGCTCTGGCACCAGTTGTCTGTTTCTATGAGGCCCTTTTGGAAGATGTTTGTGTTGGCTGGAGAGTCGATTATGGCGCCCAGTTTGCAGTCATCTGTGAACTTGGTCAGCCACAGTCCTTCCGTGTTGGCCTGTACCTCCAAGAAATATATACCGAACAAGAGAGGTCCCAGGACTGAGCCTTGTGGGACGCCACTTGTAACTGGTTTGGAATCTGACATGGCTCCAGCAATTCTAACCATGTGGGTTCTGTCCTTGAGCCAGTTTGCAACTCATCTAGTGACATAGGGGTTTATATTTAAGCTGGTGAGCTTATCTATAATGCCCGAGTGGGGTATTGTATCGATGGCTTTTGCGAGGTCCAGGTAGGCTGTGTGGACCACCTTCCCCTCGTCAGTGGCCTTTGGTGACTGTTTCAAAGAAATCGACCAGGTTTAAGAGGCAGGATCTGCCCTTAACAAAGCCGAACTGGGTAGGATCCAGTGTCTGTAGGTCCCCAATATCTTTATTTATGAGGTCCATGATGATCCTTTCCATAGCTTTGCAGACCAAGCTAGTCAGGCTTATGGGGTGATAGTTTCCAGGATCCATTGAGGCACCACCTTTGTGGAGAGGGACCACTGTTGCTGTACGCCACTCTTTGGGTACATATCCTGTAGTAAGGCTGAGATTGAACAGTAGTTTTATGTTCGGATTTAGCTCTTCTTGGAGTTCATGTAGGACGCAGCCCGGGACACCGTCTGGTCCCATTGATGCTGTGTTATTTGCTTTGGAGAGGGCAGCTCTTACTTGAGCATCTGAGATGTCATGGGGGCAGCACTGTGCTGGGATAGATATTTGCCCTTTTGGTGGGGTGGGGGTTGCGCTGAACCTGTCAGCTAGGATGTTGGCAATGTCTGTGGGTTTGGTGTATTTTTTGTCATTTTGGACTAATTCTGAGCATATCTGGGAATTCCCACCCAGGTTCCTAACATAACTAAAGAAAGCCTTGTTGATTATCCTTAGTGTCCTGTGCAGTTTTTCTCTCGAAGCTGGCCTTAGATGATTTTATGAGTGTCCGTAGTTTTTTGCTAATACTGATCGGAGATGCCTTCCCTTTTTGGGATTTTGCCCTGTCATGTAGTAGCTTCCTCCTTCTATTGTATAGTTTGTTTATGGCTGGAGTCCACCAGACAGGACGTCTGCCTTTGGAGGATTGGGTCCTGGTTTTATTTGGGATTGCATGATCCATGCATTCCTGAAGGTGTTCATAGAATGCGTTTATAAAGGATTCTGCAGTCTGGGCCGTATTTTCCACAGGCCCGTGGGCTTTGAAGGATTCCACCTCGGTTTTGAGGAGTGTGAAATTTGCTTTAGAGAAGTTTTTTACTGTGGTTTTCAGGGCAGGCGGTGGAGTCGGGATGTGAATATCCAGTGAGATTAGTAGTGAGGGATGCACTTCTGGTCTGGTGCATAGAGTCCCCATGTTGGTGATGATCAGGTCCGGTATGTTTTCCCCTCTTGTGGGAGTGGTAACAAGTTGCTCCATAGCATTTTAGTTTACAAATTCTAGGAACCTTTGGGCTAGGGTGTTGGAGCTAGAGTAATGCTAACAGTCTATGTTTGGGTAGTTGAAGTCGCCCAATATAATGGTGTTTGGAGAGACCTTCATATTTTCCATTGTTCTCAGGAAGGCCGAGTGGGGTTCCTGGGTTTGGGAGGGTAGTCTGTAGCAGGCTATAAACTGGAAGGCAGTTTTACCCACTGTTAGTTGCACATGGATAGTCTCTGATGCTTCGTGCTGTGCCACCAACCTTGAAGTGTTGGGTATCTTTAATGAATATTGATACTCCCCCTCCTTTTGTGGTTCGGTCCAAGTTTTGTGGCCGAAAAGCATGGTATGAGGTATAACCTGGTAGTGCTGGGGTGCTCTTGGGAGTCTTGAACCAGGTTTCTGTTACTGCACAGATATCGATGTTCTCCATGCTAAGGAGAGTTTCGAGTGCTTGCATCTTGAGGTTTAGACTTCTGGCGTTGAGTGGCATTACTCTTAGTTTCTTATCCCTTGTGATACCTATAGAGGTGGGTTTGTCTTTTGAGCCTTGCCTAAAAAAGGCACTATGGGGGTAGCAAGAGCCTTTGCCAATATCCGAAAGCCCAGGGGTGACAGGTGCAAGTCGTCCCTAGCGAAGCATCGTGGCTTGTCAAGCATGTCATCCCAGGCTGACAGGCATTGGATCCCCTTTGAATGACACCAATACTTAAGCCAGTTGTTGAAAGTGATCATCTTGTCTTCATATTGTGGCATCATTCTTGGTGAGGGTAAGATGCAACTCAAGGTCAGGGTCATACCGGCCTGGGCTACATGCTCAGAGAGCTCCTCTGTCTGTTTTCATGTAGTCCAGGGAGGTACGTCTCAGGCCATTCACACCAGCATGGACAATGACAGTCATATTTGTACTTGCCTTGGAGTGACCTGAGTGCTTGTGTTATGTGGCGGATCCTTGCGCCCGACAGGCAGCTCACCTTGACCACCTTCTTGTTCAGCCTGGTGAGCGGGACGTCAGTGTGCCTGATGATAGTCACCTATTACAAGTGTATCAGGTGTGTTGTTTAGCCTTAAGGGCTGTGACTGTTCGGCACACTGGCTTTGTGAGCTGTGTGTTGCACATGTTTTGTTTTGGGGTAGCGGTTGCTTGAGTGTCTGCTTTGGAGGTCTCTGCTGCTTAGGCAGATTTTTATTTAGAGCCTCCGAGTATGTTTTTGTGTGTGTGTGTTTGGTTTGCTGTCGTGGTAGGTCTATGCGAGACTGGAATTGTAGCGAGTGTGGTTTCCTTCTCCTCCTGACTGGTTTTGCCAGTACTGAGTTGAGAGAGCTTAGCCTCCAGTATGGCTATATGGTTGCATCTCTCACATGTGTTGGAATTTGTTGGGAGGAGGAGAGGGTTGTCTGTGTACATGAGGCAGTTGTAACATTGCCTCAAGATTCCCAGATTCACCAGCTGGACCGGAGAGGAGATTGACAACTGACCTTTGGACATGCTAGAATAGTATTGGGAATTCCTTTATAATTGAAGAAAAAGGGCCAGTGGGGAACAGGGTAATCAAGGGGAGTTTGTGAGGGTGTAGTGCTTTTAATTTTATATATAATGTTATATAAATGTAAGATTGCCTTTGTCATATGTGAAAATTTAATAAAGGTGTTTGGAGAAAAAAATGTGTGATCTTTCTGGCTCTGATACCTTTGGAAAGAAAGCTATTACTGAGGTCTTTTCTGTCCTCAGATTGTGATGTGATACCCAGACATAAGGGAAACCAAAGTCGCACTGCCCCTCATGCCTCCTAATCTGGTAAGGGAGCTGATGTATGTCTGGCAGTAGGGCAAAGGGTTAATAATGTTTCAGTTTACATTCCATGCTAAGTGAGTATGCTGGCAGTCTGAAATGCTCCTGTTATCCTTTTTTGAAGCTGTACATTAAGGTTCCTTGTTTAGTTTGAGTCTTGGGAAGTGGGCCACTTCAGAGAGCAACCTCTTTGCCATTTAGGAGAATGAAGTTCCTCAGTGTAACAGTCAAGGGGTAGTGTTTTTCCATCCCCTGATAAATGGAGTTTCCCATACAGTTTTTTTTACTATCCACACAGTTCAAAGATCAAAGCCAGTTCCCTTTGTTCTTGATAGAAGAGGGCTGTGTAGTCAAGGCATCAGCCAGCTCCATCTTAGACCTTTACTATTGCCTTTCAGCCCTGGATTTTGCTGGATCTTTTGAGGTGTCAAGAATGGGTGAAGTCATTAGATCTAGCTAGCAGACATACTCTCAAGGAGAAGAGGGTTCTGCATGTGTGTGGTACAGTTTCCTGTACAACTGAATCAGATCTGATGATGCCCTTTTCATTCCTCAACTGATCAGTTCAGATCTGCCCTTCGATCCAACTTGACCGCTTTTTCCAGATTCTCAGATCCAACTCTCAAGCTGCCCCTTTTACCACTAACATACCTCAGCTCTCACATGCCACCATATTGCTGAGATGCAGATCCTTCTCTCTCGAGCACTTTGGTACTTTTTCAAATTTTTATTGTATTTTGGTTATCTTCTGAATTTTCTCACCTGTCCTTGCTTACCTTCTAGTGTTTTTCAGGTTCTTTCCATCAGGCAAAAGCTCTCTTTCGTATGCAGTTCCTAGGTATTCTCTTGAGTGCCATTGTTGGTACCTTAAACTATCTTTCCTTCCCTATTTCCTACCGTTTAGAGGGTATTCCTTTATATCATTGTTGGTACCTTCTTTTCTACTTTAACTCATTACGTCCGAGTGATGCATCTGCAATTAACTCCTACTGATGCTTCTAGGTGTCAGATATTGCTTTCATATTTGCATCAATAATTCCAAAACCATGCTGCCTACAAGGTTTTAAAAGATTTCATGTTAAAGCTCTCACACAATGGCAAACTCAACTGCATTAATATTTGACTTCCGTCTAGTGCAGGTAAATAGATTTTAACTGATTTTATGATATTCATTTGCATCTATATCATTTTCACATTTTTCTAAATATCTCAACAACCAAGTAACACTGACAGAATTCTTTTGCCTCATATGAAAGCTCTCAGACAGATGAGTAAAATGCTTCTGACAATATGATTGTAACTTGAGTGGTTGCTGAGATATTGTAAGTTGTTTACAAAATATTACAAATGTAATAGTTGCAGTGTTTACTTTGACTTATAAAATTTGGTTTAAGACCTAGAACCTAAAGAATACTACCACAATAAAGTTTGTGCTAAAGAGTTTGCCATTTATACTTCTTTCATAACCCCTATGGTTCCAGCGATATGAAAATTTTTTGAAATGTGAGGACATCATTTGATTGTCATAAGGCTTAGGCTCTGCCCATTGGAAGTTACATTACAAACTTCCTGAGCTCTGTTGGAGTGAATGAGTTAAAAAAAAAAAAAAAAAAAAAAAAAAAAAAAAAACAATTTGCTACTTTTCTACTTTAACCATCATTCTCGATCTTTTGGTTAAGATCAAGTGTAGTATATTTTCCTTACAATGACAGATAAGCCAACTGGGTTCAAGAAATGCATTTCTTGTGGGCACAAGATTCCCAGCTCTAATGTTCACAGGGAATGTGTTCATTGCTTGAGCACTTCCCATTTGGATACTGACTGCACTGTTTGTGCAGGTTTCAACTCCAGAGCTACAAGTTACAGAAAAATAAATTTGTTTTAAAGGGGCTTCTTCCTTCTACTTCTCTTCTAACTGGGACTCAATTCCCCTCCAAGATGTCCAAGAAAGGGAAGCCTGAGTCCTCTGATCCGGTCACCCCCATAAACACCGGAGACAATATCTATTCATCTTCCTTCTCCTTTTCTCTAGGAAACTCTAGAAGCACTCAGTGCCACCATCTACCAGCTCTTCACTTAGCTTCTGTATGAGCTTGTCTGATGCAGACGGGATAGGATGATGAAGTTCCTCAGAGCTCACATCCAGATGGGGTAATTCTGTTTATCTCCTATTGGACCTGTGAGACCCACCACCGACTGATAATATTTCCCCCTCTGATCCCATCCCATATTTTCTGAGCCCTTGGATCGAAGGTCTTTGGAGGTGACCTCATCAGATGTGAAGATGGGGCATTCTTCAACTTTGACCACTTCCCTGAGCCACCAGTCTCCGATCCTTTCAGAGCAGGAGGACTCTCGGAGCTGCAGCGTTTGGCCCTGGCTCCAATGGTTGGAGTTTACTCCAAAGTTATCAGAACCAGCGTTGCTTCTTGGTGCTTGGAGCTTGACAGCTGTGGTCCAAGCCCATCCTCTGGAAGGGTGCCTGGGGGGATTGAGGGGTTGGTAGCACAGGGGACTTCACCTCCGGTGCTCCCAGCTTCTGTCTCGTCTAAGCCCTCTGCCTTTGAGGTAGTAGAGAGGGCCTTCTCTTTGCCTAGAGAGAGGACATCCTTGCCCCCTTTGGATCCCATTCTTTACCCCCATCGGGTCTTGGTTATGAGCCTGTCACTTTTATTCCACTAGGACAACCAATCCGTTCAAGTCTCCAGTCAGTCCCTCTGTCATTTCTGATACCTCAACAGACCCCCCCCCACACACACACACACACTGATGAGGTCCTTCAGAAGAGAACATGCAAAAGGAGACACTTTGATTCCCCTCAGGAATCTTTCACTGAGGACACTGACTTCAGTGAAGGGGAATGGGTCCCCCAAATCTCAATCTTCGGATGTCTCCTTTGGAGAAATACTAGAACTTCTAAAACAGAAAAGTGATTGGTTTTCTTGGAGGCTTTCAGGTCTGACTCTGCTACATCTTGGGTGATGCCCCTGGCTGATGAGCTAGCTAATGAATCTTGTCTCACGCCATGCATAGAAGGAGCTGGATACTGTAGAGCGTATCCCCAAGTGACCAGATAGAATTTTAGCCTCCATCCCCAAAGGACAGAACACCCTGGAGCAAGTTTGTCCTGGTAGATGCCATGGTATGACAGCATTCTCCCCCTTCAACAGGGAGTACAGGTTCTTGAACAGATTTGGTAGGTGACTTTACTCTTCAGCAAGCTTTGCCCTGCAGTTGTTGAATTATTTGAGACATTAAACAAAGTTGCAAAGAGATTTGCCTAAAGAGCTCTCTCTTTCTTTCCAGGTCCATGTCTGTGGAGGACCAGAATAAGATTTCTTTACTACTAGCCACCCTCCAGTCCATATCTAACTTGTCTGTGAGGCTGATAGCCCACACTGCACAAGGGAACCTTACAGGTGGCATGTTCGGGCATAGCCACCAGGCGACATGCATGGATGCACCTATGTGGTTTTGCAGAACCCTTCTAGTCTTCATTTATCAGTGCTCCTTTTGATGGATCTTCCTTGTTTGGCCCAAAGGTGAAGGAAACACTTTCCAGAAGTGAGCAAGATGGGAAGACCTTGTCTCTTGTTGGGATCCGTTTTTTCTACTTCTCAGAGACCCATTTCCCAGAATCAATGAATAGACAGGACAGTGCAGTTTCACTTTCACCCAGGGTCCTTTTCAATACTCTCATAAAGATGTTTCTCACAAAGGTAGAGGAAGAAGAGCTCTAATGGAAGAAGCCACCCTTGAGACAGAGGTGGTCCACAGAACCAGGGTTTCTGGTACTATTTCTCACACAAAATTCTACCAGCATTCCTGAAAGGTTGATCAGCTGCTCCTCTGTGGTGGCATTTGGGGGGGCACTTGTCTCTGTACCATGAAGCTTGGACATCTATCACAAAAGATTCTTGAGTGTACTGAACTGTATCCAGAGGTTACTTTATACCATTTTCCCAAATTCCTCCTTCAAAAATTAAGAGAATCACAGATGTCCCACCCAGTCAGAGGGAGATGGCAGTCTGGGAAATAAAAGAGCTGCTAGAAAAGTCATCTAAAAGGTCTCCAGACTATATAGTATCCAGAACCTACTCAAGATTCTTTAGTGCCAAAGACCACCAGATTTTGGATCTCAGCATTCTAAATCAGTACACAAAATATTTGAGGTTCCAGATGGTCATGGTTCAGTCCATGTTGTCTCTACTGTGAAAGGACAAATAGATGTGCGCAGTTGTATGCGTCTTGAGGATCTACGCATCAAAATGAACAAGCACTCCAGAAGATATCTGGTCTTATGGCTGGGAGCCAGTTGTCATTGTTTCAGAACACTGCCCTTCGGCCTCACCACAGCCCCCAGGGTGTTCACTAAATGCATGATGGTGGTAGCAGCTTACCTGTGACTGCTGGGATTTAATGTTTCGATAACTAGACGACTGGCTCCTGACTGCCGCAACCAGGCATTCTGCCTTTACAAGAAAGGGACTACTTGCTCCACTTGTCTTCATTTAGGCATCACAGCCAATTACAGCAAGTCTCACCTCACTCCCATACAGAATCTGGACATCATAGGTGCTCATCTAGACACTGTCAATCTGCGTCACTGCATCTCTCAAGAGTACAACTACTCAGATCCCAAGTCATGAAACTGATCTCTCATTCTTCTCCTCTAGCACATCTAGTCTTACAAACCTTAGGGTCCATGATACCAGCAATCACTCTGAATGTCCTTCTATTCTCATGTTGCAGTATTTTCACATGTGGGATCCTCTGCCTCAGGTGTCCTAAATGAAAGCTTATGGCTGGTTGCTGTCTTTTGCATGGGATGTCACACACTGGGCCATAAATTGTGGGGCATAAATGTGACGTCCGCACGCAGAGACCTCAGAACATCTCTGCCTCAGTCGAATGTCTGCTTGCAGGTTCTGCTCCGCGTTAGGGAAGGCATTTAAGATAGTACCCCATTGGGGAATTTTCCTCTATGTTGACAAAGCTTAGGTTGCTGGTTGTTCCCTTTTAGCCAATGTCATCTAGGAAGGGAAAATGTAGGTGCAGTCGGCAAATTCTGCACAGAGATGCACATGAGCTTTGCTTATTTTGCTTAGGCCAGTACCTCGACCTTATGACCTATAGAGTCTGTCATTCATTTGTCTCTAAGACCTTGCACAGCCCCCTGGCAGCCCTTAAATTGTGCATTGAGAATCAACGACTAAAATGCCTGACCCTAGTTATGGATCCTGAACTGGCTGTCGAAGTGGAGCTGCTTAAGAAGGCGGCCAAGGTTTCAAGGCCTGCCACTGCTGCACCTCCAACATCAGACGGTTTGTGAAACGTCTGCTTCCTCTGATGTTGAGGGAGAAGTGGGCTTGGCCGGACGACCTTCAGCTTCTGAGCAGGGCACCTCTGCCCCAGATCTGACACCTGAAGCTAGGCCTTTGGCCCCTTTTAATGTTTCCAAGACTCCTTCAGTTAAGAAAAAACAACTAAGCATTTGTCTGCCCCTGTGGAATACCAGCCAGACTGGCAAACATTTCCACAGTCCCTGGTCCATGACGCTATGGCCATGAGGCCTGCAGCCTCACATACACCTGCTCTGCCTACCCTTAGTCCTAGGCCTGCCTCTACCGGTTCTATCCCCCTTCATCAAGCTCAGGAGGAAGACTCTTCTTCCTTTTTCTCTGAAGAATCTCTCACTTCTACCTCTCAGCTGGCTTCCCTGCTGGAATATTGTTCTCCAGACGAAGACTCCTTAGAAGGAGATTTCCCACCAGAAGATATCGCCTTTGGGGAGACTCTCTCCAGAATGAGAAAATACTTTGTGGGACTCTACCCAAATGATTGAGGTACAAAAAAAGATACCTTGAGCTTCTCCAGTTGGAGTCACCCTAACCCTTTGCCAACTCCCCCTGTGATTCCAGCTTATTTGGATGCTTTTGCTTATGTTGCCAAGACCCCTGAATCCCACCCTTTGGCTCCAAAAAGGCCAGACAGGTTCTATAAATTCCCTGATTTCAAGTTCCACATCAAGCCACCCATGGCAGACCCAGCTGTCGTTGCAGTGGCACCAGACAAGCAATCTAGGGCAGATTCCTTCCTCTTCCCTGCTGCCATCAGATAAGGTGATGGACAGATTGAGAAAAAAAGATCTACACTTCCTGCACCCTGACCTTTAGGGCCTTTAATTACTGGACTCGCATGGTAAAGTATGCTCTGGATCTAGTTTCCCGGGCATCTACATTACTCTTTTCCATCCCTGACTCCCCTACAAAGCCCAAAGTGGCCTCTAAGCTTTCCTTGGCAGCACAGACAACCAGGCACACCATAAATGCAGCTACAATGCTGCTGAAGCCTCAGCCAGATCAGCTATCTCAGTGGACGCTCTGGCTGTAACTTCCGAAGCGGTTTCCTCGAGGGGAACTGTCGAAGTAGACAGTTCTGTCGGACATCCCTCAACCCGTATATTGGAAGCTGACGGGATGTCCGATGGTGGAGAGGCAGAGAAGTAGGCCTGGAAAACTTGGCCTTTTTCCATGGTGATTCCGTCAGAGCGGCCGATTCGGGATCCATCCTTAGCGCAAGTTTTTTGAGCCTCTGGTTTTCAAAGTATAAGTTAAGGGTGGCCAGACAGCTACGGAGGGTCTTGGGTACAAAAGATTGACAAATGGAGCAAGCGGTATGGTTGTGCTCCAGGCCTAGAAAAAAAGACAACAGTCGTGCATATCTTTATGCTGTATCTGGTGCCCACGTCGGCATTTACCCTTCTTAGCTGATATCAGCCAACGGTAACTACAGCAAACCAAGCTCAAGCAAATAAAGGCAAAAATCCAAAAAGGGGTACTTAACTTTAGAAGTCTTCGAGTGCAGGAGCAAAGCGATCGATGTGAAGTTGACTGCGGCTGAAAAGTTTAGAGGTCTGTACATGCAGACGTCGCATTTAAGTCCCTGGTTTATGGCCCTAAGTGCGACGTCCCATGCACCTACAGCAGCCAGGCTTAAGCTTTTTTACAGAAGCTGACGTTCGGGTCGCCTTAAGTGGGGAATCCCACACTAAGAATAGTGCAACATGGAAGAGAAGGATTTTACACAACTATTCTTTCCAAAATTCTACAGTAACTGCCCTGCTAAACCTACTTTTGTTAGAAGGGCAACTACTCCTTCCACGTCTTCCTCAAGGCATAGGAAAGGGGCCAAGAAACCCTTGTCCCATAGGACTTACTCCCTCACAATATACCCCCAGGCAGTCCTTTCCAGATGGACCAAACAATGCGTGACTGCCTAAACCCCCACCACCACCATCTTACCCCTGTCCAGTCACCTCTCACTGTCTTCCCCTAATGCAATGTATCATTTCAGACCGCAGGATCTTATCAATAGTGGAGAAAGGGTACTTCATGACCTGGCAGGACAAGCCATTATCAAGAAGTGCATCCCTTTACCTCCAGAAAACCAAATTCATCTGATCCCCAGGATCATCCAAGATTTATTATCACAGGACACTATAGAGAGTGTTCCAGCAGGACAGGTGGGTCGGGGATTTTACTCCAGGCTCTTCCTGGTCCCAAAAAGGAGAGTCCTTGGAGGCCTATACTGGATCTATTCCTGTTAAACAATTTCCTGCGTGTACTTTCTTTCTGCTTGCTATCCCTACATACACTTCTTCCACAGTTGACATCAGGTGTCTTCATGACTCCTTTGGACCTGAAGGAATTTTACCTCCATGTTTCCACTCACCCAGACTTCAGGAGAGTTTGTACGTTTTGCTGTGCTATCCTTGCACTGTCAATTTACTGCCTTGCCCTTTGGCTTGTTTACAGCACCAAGACTTTTCACAAAGTGCCTAGCCCCAGCAGTAGCCTTCTGCAGAACAAAAGGCATTCAGAACTCCCCTTACCTAGATGACCTACTTATCCAAGCGGAAGAGGTGCGCACTCTTCAGTCACACCTGCAATTCTCTGTCTCTCCTTCGAGGTCTGGGGTTTTCCGTGAACATTATGACGTCTTCCCTCACCCCATCCTCAGACCAGATCTTGGGTTGCAGATTAAGGACAAACTTGAAGAAGGCTTTCCTCCCACAAGATAAGGTCACCTCTCCAACAAACTTCTTACAAGACCTATTCCCAGTCACCCACATCTTAGCCAGGAAATTTCTACTCCTCCTAGGCCTCATGGCAGCCACTCTTCTAATTCTACCCCTTTACAGGCTGCACATGAGGAAGTTCCACTGGTACTTGTAAAATGGCTGGTCATAGCACATTCACCCCCTGGACTTTAAAGTGCCCTTTCTGCCTTGCCTGAAAAGAGTTGGGAGTGGTGGATCCAACAAATAGGCCAAAATCCAGGTCTTCCCTACAGCGCACCAAACCAGTACAAATTCTTGTACACAGATGCCTCTGATCCTGGGTGGGGGCCACCATGAAAATTCTCAATTTACAGGCTCAATGGGAGCCCTCCCTATGGAAAAAACATATCAATGTGAGGGGAAATGACTGCTCTACTCCTAGCCCTGAACACCTTCCTCCCCACTCATTCAACCTGGTCCCCTTCAAGTCTTCACAGACAACACCACAGTGATGTGGTGCATCTAACCAGCAGGGGGGATCCAGATCCTATTTACTTTGCAAGCTGGCAATACAAGCATAGGAATTGGCCACTCGATACAATGCAACATTGCAGACGGTGTACATCCCATCACAGGACAACCATCAGGCAGATGCCCTCGGCAGATCTTTGTCTCACAATCACAAATGGATGTTAAATGGGGATGTCGTCTTAGACATCGTCCACCAGTGGGGCACTCCACAGATCTGTTTGCCTCTCCTCTGAACAGACAACTACAGCTGTTCTGCTTCAGGCTCCCCACACCACTAGCATAGAAAGTGGATGCCTTTTCCATTTCATGTAAGGGATGATGTTCATCGTGTTTCACTGTTGCAGTCATTACTTTTGGGTTATCATGCTGGCAGGCTACCCACAGTCGGCCCGATTCCAAAGTCTAGGTCTGGCGTCGGTTGCTGCCGCCTCTTCCCTGACGTCAGTGCGCCAGGGGTATAAAAGAAGCAGCCGATGCCATTTTCTTTAGTCTTTCTTGCTGCGTGGAGCCTGAAGCAAAAGCAGTTCGCAAGTGCCGGTCGGCTGACTCCTGAAATTTTCAAATCAGAATTTCAGATCCGAAGTCTTCATTAAAGCTAAGTACCCCATTGGGGAAACTTTTTTCTTGCTCCAGACCAATGTCAGAAAAAGTTAACAATTGTATTTCTTGTGGAAAGCAAATACCTCATAAGGATTTTCACTCTTACTGTATTCCTTGCCTAGGCCCTGATCACAACGTTGCTAGTTGGTTTTGTGCTAGATTTAACCAACGCACTATCAAGCGTCTGTTTGATTTTGCTTTCCATTACTTTGGCCGAAGATTTAACTATATAATGCCATCGGATCAGCAGACGACTGCAGTTTACAAAAAACGTAAGGACAAGGAAAAGGATAGGCATCCGAGGTCCAAAACTGACAAAGCCTCTTCTAGGCCAGTCGCCGGTTCTCAGGCACTTTTGCAGCCCCTGGCGCCCGCTACCTCAGAGCCACAGGCTGCTTCCGACTCCCACGTGGAGCCGACTGGGCCTCTGGATACTCAAGGTATTGGATCCTCTGAAATCAATCCTTCAGATGGGTCCGGAGCCGCTGAGCAGGCATCGGCTTCTGAGGGTGTCTTCAGACCTACACAGCTATACATTAAGCCACCCTCAGCTTCAAAGACTAAAGCAGCATTAAAGACAAAGAAACAAGTACAGCATTCTCCTACTCGGACCACCATGCCTAAGAAACAAATGCTCAAAATGGCCGAAGACCTAATTACTTTGATCAGGGATACCCATCCCCCTCCTGATAAGAGGCCTAGGCAAGAGACAGAGTACGAGTCTTCTGACCAGGTTTCCATTTCTTCTGATTCCTTTTCTGAACAAGATTACTCCATGCTTCCCTATGAGGATTCTGATGCCGAAGAATCCAATCCTTCAGCCTCTCCTCCTGAGGATTATTCTTTTGGGGAAACCTTGCATACCATGAGGGAACATTTCCACTGGGAGAGCAAAGATTATTCTGAATCTAAGAAAAGGCTCAGAGACTTTCTGCTTCTTCCTCAGCACAGACCCCTTGCTATTCCACCTGTACTAGACATTGTGGATGATGTATTCTCAGAGTCCAGCCTGTCCCCAGACTCTCTCCTCCGTGCACCTGCTAAGCCAGACATATTACAGGGTTCCAGATTCTCATAAATTCCTGTATAAAAACCCCACTGCTGACCCAGAAACTATATCTCAATGTCCCAAGGGGGTTAAAGCTTCCACTGCAAAAAACCTTGTCCCCTCTGATGGGGATTCCAGGGCTCTAGACAGATGGGGGGGAAAAAAGTCTACACTTCTGCTACCCTGGCTGTAAGGGCCTTAAATTGTCAGTTTCATATGCTTAAATATCAGCAGTATTTAATGTCACAGCTTAAACAGAAAATGTTGACAAATACTGAATGTTTAGACAACAAGGAATTACAGGATTTGTTGCATGCAGCTGAACAAGTGGGAAAGCATGCTTTACAATGTGGTTATGATTCACTGGAGGCCTCCTGCAGGGCTGCTGTTTCAGGTTCAGTTGTTAGAAGGCATGCTTGGTTAAAGGAACAAAATCTGCCTGATCATGTTAAAGCAAAATTATTAGATGCACCATTACAGCATGATACTTTGTTTGGTACTAAAGCAGAAGTAGTATTGAAAAAATGGAGGATAAAGCAAAATCCATGCAGACAGTCAAGGATTTTTTTTACAGGTAACAACCACCCAAATTTAGCAGAAACTGGCCACCTAAAAATTGGTCCTTTCCAGTGTCAGACCACAAAGAGGCAGATTCAGGCATAGCAGAGGTCAGCCCAAGGCCCATACAGGCCTAAACAATGGGGGTGCTACTACTTCCAAGAGCGGAGAAGACAAATCACAACCTTACAGGAAACAGTCCCAATGACTTTCCTCTACCAAATCCAAGCACTTCTCTTTTGGCAGCCCCCTTATGGGAAAAACTAGCACTTTTTTCTTCAAATTGGCAAAGGATTACCCAAGACAAATGGGTCCTGAACATAGTGTCCCAATGCTACATGTTCCATTTCCACACTCTACCAAGGTCAAAAGGTATGCCAGACCTGCCACACAATCAATGGGCAGAGGCACAAAGACAAATTACAGCCCTTATGAACATGAGGGCCATTCAGCAAGTACCGTAACAAGAACAGGTGCAAGGATTTTACTCCAGACTCTTTCTAGTACCCAGAAAGGACAAAACCTGGAGACCAATTCTGGACCTGTCTATACTAAATACATTTCTGGAAGTTCCAAAATTCAAGATGTTGACTCTACAGCAACTATTGCCCATGTTGGGCAACAAGGCTTCGCTCGTAACCTTGGACCTAAGAGGCATACCTGCATGTCCCAATCAGACAGTCTTGCAGAAGATACCTCAGATTCATAGCTGGCTCAATGCATTACCAATTCTCTGCACTGCCCTTTGGCTTATTTACTGCGCCCAGGGTCTTCACAAAATGCCTGGCACCAGTAATTGCGTTTTGCAGACAAAAAGGAATTAAAATATATCCCTACTTGGACGACTGCCTAATTCAAGCAGAGAACAAAGACATTCTTCTAAAGCATCTGGCATTTGTAAAGAGATTACTAATTGGCCTAGGGTACACAGTAAACGAAAAGAAATCAAAACTAGTGCCCTCTCAAGAGATAATATTCCTGGGTGCAAGCTTAAACACAATGGCTTATCTCACGCCAGACAAACAAAAGCAACTGACTACTTACTTCAAGAAATTGGCAACAAAAACCCACTTATCTGCAAGGAAAATCCTGCAGGCCTTGGGTTTCATGGCATCCTGCATTCTACTAATTCCATATGCCAAACTGCATATGAGGAAACTACAATGGTGTCTAAAAAGTGTTTGGACTCAACATTGCCACAGCCTGGAGACAGTAATTGCACTCATTCCCTGCCTGCAACAGGAGTTTTGATGGTGGGCAAAAACCTCTCAACACAACAAGGGTCTGCCGTTCAGGTTACCCACAGCCAGACAGACACTGACAACGGATGCATCAGACTATGCCTGGGGGGGCCCATATGGCAGGAAAATGTATTCGGGGCACATGGCTTGCAAACCAAATGCATCTTCACATCAATCAAAAAGAGATGCTAGCTGTTCAAAATGCCCTGACAGCTTTCAAGGACTTGCTTCATCCAGGACAGCTACTGATAGACAGACAACACTACGGTCATGTGGTACATAAACAAGCAGGGAGGTACACATTGCTACCCCCTCTGCAGACAAGCAATGACCTTATGGGACACGGCAATGGCTTTTCAAGTTCACCTGCAAGCACAATTCCTGCCAGGAAAAACAAATACTCTGCAGACGAACTGAGCAGAAACCTCATGGATCCCCACGAATGGAAACTGGATCCACAACTCTTTTCCATGATAACAAGGAAATGGGGATGCCCAGACATATATCTGTTTGCCTCCCCTCACAACTGCCAATTGCAAAGATTTTGCACAAGGATTTATCACAAGCAAGCATGGAAAGTGGACGCCCTATCCTTCATCTGGAAAAATCTAACAGTATATGCTTTCCCCCCCTTTGCCTCTCCTTCCCAGGGTACTCCTAAAGGTCAGACATGATGCTGATTGCACCAGACTGGCCACGCCAGCACTGGTACCCAATTCTGAAGAGCTTGTCTCAAGGTCCAGCATGGATATTGCCTCAAACTTCTCAATTGCTGACCCAACAAAACAGTCAGATCCTGCACAGCCAACTCAGGACCTTAAATCTGGCAGCTTGGTGGATAAAGTAACCATTCAGAGCACTCCACTTACAAAAGCTGTTATGGACGTTATCTTGGAGGCCAGAAGACCCAGTACCAGAAAATCTTATGCAGAAAAATGGAAGAGATTCTCTGCTTGGAACCAGGAACAAGGCATTGACACGTGTGTACCAAATATCCCTCAGATTTTACAATACCTAACAGATGCTAAACAAAGGCCTTTTTCTCATCTATTAAGATTCATGCCTCTGCCATTTCAGCCCATTACAATACAGAACCACCTATCTTTTCTCATCCTTTACTAAAGCAGTACCTCAGAGGAGCCAAAAACATTAGGCCTCCAAGGAGACCACCAATTCTGGCCTGGGACCTCAATTATGTTTTGGAAAAACTCACACTGCCTCCCTTCGAGCCAGCATCAACAGCAGATTTAAAATTCTTATCCTGGAAAACAGCTCTGCTCCTAGCAGTAACCTCTGCAAGACGAGTTTCAGAGCTACAAGCACTCATGGCTGTGGAACCTTTCATCATTTTCCATCCAGACAGGGTTTCCCTTAGGACAAGCCCTTCATTTATGCCTAAGATGGTGTGCAGTGTGGCCCTTAACCAGACCATTCACTTGCCAACCTTTTATCCTAATCCACAGAGCAAGGGTGAGGAAAATCCTGCATTTTTTGGACATGCACAGACAGAACTACTTGGACAGAACTAAAGTTTTCAGAAAGACTGAGCAACGTTTAATGTCATATGCTACAGGTTCACAGGGAAAGGCTATCTCAAAACAGACCATTTCTAAATGGATAGGCCATTGCATCCATTTCTGCTATTTACAACATGGCAAATCAGTGCCTAAGGACATTAGGCCTCATTCCACCAGAGCAGCAGCCACTTCAGCAGCCTTCCTCAGAGAAGTACCAACCAAAGATATCTTAGAAGCTGCAACTTGGAGTTCAGTGCACATTTTCACAAAGCACTACTATTTACCTCTCTATTCTAAGTCCAGAGCAGGCTTTGCCACTGCAGTTCTGCAGGGCCTCATTGCCTCTCCAAATCCTATTTAGACCTGCCACCCTACCTCAGCTTTGGGATTCTACCCAAGAGTAATGACTGCAACAGTGAAACACAATGAACATAGTACAGTTGTGTACCTACCATAAACGTAGATGTTCGAGTATATTCACTGTTGCAGTCCAGGATGTTCGTGTTACCCTGCTGCAGTCATCACACTTGGGTTATCCTGTCGTCAGGCGGTCCCGCAGTCGGCCGGAATTCCAAAGTCTTGGTCCGGCGTCGATTGCTGTCGCTTCTTCCCTGACGTCAGTGCGCCAGGGGTATATATAATGCATCCGACGCCATTTTCTCCGGTCTTTCTTGCCGTGCGGTGCCCGAAGCAGAAGCAGTTCGCAAGTGCCGGTTGGCCGACTCCTGAGATTTTCGAAGTCTAATTTCAGATCCGAAGTCTTCAATAAAGCTAAGTACCCCATTGGGGAAACTTTTCTTGCCTCAGACCGATGTCAGAAAAAGTTAACAATTGTATTTCTTGTGGGAAGCAAATACATCATAAGGATTTTCATTCTTACTGCATACCTTGCCTAGGCCCAGACCACAACGTCACTGGTTGTCGTTTTTGTGCTAGGTTTAATAAGCGTACTATAAAAAGACGCTTTGATTTCGCACGACACTACTTCGGTAGAAAATTTAACTACACTATGCCGTCGGAGCAACAGACTACCGGCGTGCACAAAAAACGCAAGGATAAGGACAGGCAGCCTAGACCCAAGCCAGACTCCGAGGCCTCGACTGGTCAGGTCTCTGGTTCACCGGTCCTCAGTGAGGCTCCGATGCAGCCCCTAACTACCGCATGTCTGGAACCCGAGACCGCTTCGGAACTTTTGGCGGGAAGTACTAGGCCGACAGCCATTTTGTTTAGTCCCTACCGACGACACTGCTGAAAAAGATGTCGGTGCTGCAGAAACACCTTCGGTTTCTGAAGGCGTCTTCAGACCGACTACGCTCACCATAAAAACGTATCCTAAGACTAAGACTCCTATTAAACCTAAAAAGACTGCACTTCAGTCTCCAGTTCAAGACCCCATGCCTAAGAAACAGATGCTCAAAATGGCTAAAGATTTGATCTCTTTAATCAGGGGTTCCCACCCCCCACCCGACAAAAGGCCTAGACAAGAGGAAGATTATGCCTCCTCTGAAAAAGTGTCTATTTCCTCAGGCTCCTCTGAGGACCAAGATTACTCCTTCTCCCCTTATGAAGATTCTGATGCTGAGGATTCTATTCCCTCAGCTTCTCCTCCTGAAGACTACTCCTTTGGGGAAACTTTACACACTATGAGGGAACATTTTCACTGGGATGGTCAGGACTACTCTGACTCAAAGAAAGGGCTCAGAGAGTTTCTTTTACTGCCCTAGCACAGACCACTTGCCATCCCCCCAGTTTTAGACATTGTGGATGATGTTTACTTAGAATCCAGTTTGAACCCAGATTCTCTGCCTTCTGCACTGGCCAAACCTGACAGATACTAGAGTGCCTGATTCCCACAAATTTCTTTATAAAAGCCCTGTTGCTGATCCAGAGACTATCTCCCAGGGTCCCAAAGGGGCTAAGGCTTCTATGGCAAAAAATCCTGTACCCTCTGAAAGGGACTCCAGAGCACTAGACAGGTGGGGGAAAAAGGTTTACACGTCAGCCACTGTAGCTATGAAAATTGCCAATTCCACATGCTAAAATATCAGCAATTTCTTATGTCTCAGTTAAAACAAAAAATGAGCACACTCCCTCAACAGTCTGAATTGAAAGAAATGCAGGATCTGTTGCATTCAACTGAACAGGGGGGCAAACATACTTCACAATGTGGGTTTGATTCTTTGGAGGCTTCCTGCAGAGCAGCTGTCACTGGGTCTGTTATACGTAGGCATGCTTGGTTAAAGGAACAAACTCTGCCTGATCATGTTAAAGCAAAGCTTCTAGATGCTCCCTTTCAGCAGGATGTTCTTTTTGAAGTTAAAGCAGAAGTCTTAAAGAAAATGGAGGATAAGGCAAAATATATGCAGTCAAAGATTTCCTACAGGTACAGCCCCCTCGCTTAAGCAGAAATTGGTCAACAAAAAATTGGTCCTTTCCAGCTACTGACTGACCACAGAGGGGTAAATACAGACGTCCAAGAGGCAGAAGACAGCCACAAGCCCAGTACAAACCTCGCCAATGGGGCACTGCAACACAGAAGGGAGGCGAAGACAGGTCCCAAACTACCAGAAGGCAAACTCAATGACTTGCACCTCATCTGGCCAAGCAACACTCTTGGCAGCCCCCTTGGGAGGAAAACTCGCACTTTTTCCAGACAACTGGCACATTGTCACAAAGGACAAATGGGTCCTAGACGTAATTTCACGAGGATACAGATTCCATTTTCACACCTTGCCAATGAAAAGAGGAATGTCAAACCTGCCACAAAATCAATGGGCAGAGGCAATTACAGCTCTTATGGACATGAGAGCCATTCAACTGGTACCTACTCGAGAGCAAGGCCAAGGATTTTACTCAAGACTCTTTAGTTCCCAGAAAGGACAATGCATGGAGACCAATTCCGGACCTTTCAATTCTAAACACCTTCTTACAAGTACCCAAATTCAAGATGCTAACACTACAGCAGCTTCTTCCCATGTTGGGCAAGAAAGCATGGCTAGTAACGTTGGACCTCAAGGAGGCATAACCTGCATGTCCCTATCGGACAAAGTTGCAGAAGATACCTCCGTTTCATTGCAGGTTCAACCCATTACCAAATCTCTGCACTGCCCTTTGGCTTATCTACTGCGCCCAGGGTCTTCACAAAATGCCTGGCACCAGTAATTGCATACAGCAGACAGAGGAATTCAAATATACCCATACCTGGACGACTGCCTCATCCAAGCAGAAAGCAAGGACATCCTCTTACAACATCTGGCTTTTGTAAAACATCTTCTAAGTTGCCTGGGGTACACAGTAAACGAAAAGAAATCAAAACTAGTACCCTCAAAATATGACATTCCTGGGTGCCAGCTTGAATACAACGGCCCAGAAGGCTTATCTGACGCCAGACAAACAACTACAACTGACTCAATATTTCAAAACAATGGCAACAAAGACCCAACTACCTGCAAGAAAAATTCTGCAGGCCTTGGGCTTCATGGCATCTTGCATACTACTACCATTTGCAAAGCTGCATATGAGGAAATTACAGTGGTACCTAAAAAGCGTATGGTCTCAACACAGCCACAGCTTGGACACAATGATGTCTCTCATTCCCTGCCTACAACAGTAGTTTCTATGGTGGTCACAGGCATGTCACCTCAACAGGGGTCAGCCTTTCACCTTGCCCCCAGCCAGGCAAACTATGACAACAGATGCATCGGACTACGCCTGGAGGGCACACATGCAGGACAGTGCGTTCAAGGCATATGGACTGCAGATCAAAGGAATCTGCACATCAATCAAAAAGAGATGCTAGCTGTACAGAATGCTCTGACAGCCTTCAAGAATCTATTACATCCAGGACAACTTACAATAAGGACGGACAACACCACAGTAATGTGGTACATAAACAAACAAGGGGGTACACACTCCTACCCTCCATGCAGGCAAGCAATGACCTTGTGGAACACGGCTCTGGCTTACCAAGTTCAGTTACAAGCCCAATTCCTGCCAGGAAAAAAGAACACATTGGCAGATGACCTCAGCAGAAACATCATGGATCCCCACAAGTGGAAACTGGATCCACAAGTATTTGCAATGATAACTCAAAAATGGGGCCTTCCAGACATAGACCTGTTTGCCAGTCCTCAAAACTATCAACTAACAAAATTTTGTACAAGGACACTTCACCATCAAGCTTGGAAAGTGGACGCACTCTCATTCAGTTGGAAAAACCTGACAGTATATGCCTTCCCTCCATTGCCTCTCCTCACAAAGGTGCTTCTGAAAGTCAGAAAGGAGAGACCACGACTGATACTCATAGCCCCAGACTGGCCACGCCAGCACTGGTACTCACTATTGAGGAATATGACCCAGAGCCCACCTTGGATTTTACCACAAATTTGCCCATTTGCTCACACAGCAAAACAATCAGATTCTTCACAGCCAGCTCAAAACCTTAAATCTGGCTGCATGGCAAATCACCTAAGCATCCAGCCAGCTCCTCTTTCCGAAGCAGTTATGGATGTTATTCTGGAAGCAAGGAGGCCCAGCACCAGCAAGGCCTATTTGGACAAATGGAAAAGGTTTTGTGCCAAGCTAAAGGCCAAAACGTACTTCAGCCTCACATTCTACAGTATTTAACTGAGATGTTGCACAATGGGCTTTCTTTTTCTTCCATTAAAATCCATGCATCAGCTATTTCAGCCCACTACAACACGGATCCACCCTTATTTTCGCATCCACTCCTAAGGCAGTTCCTCAGAGGGGCAAAAAACATTAGGCCCCCCAGGAGAGCACCTACACCAACATGGGACCTCAATTTTGTTCTGGAAAAACTTACGCTACTTCCCTTTGAACCAGCTTTCTCTGCAGATCTACAGTTCCTATCATGGAAGACAGCCCTGCTGCTAGCAATAACTTCAGCTAGAAGAGTCTCAGAGCTGCAGGCAATAATGGCAGTGGAACCTTTCCTCATTTTCCATCAAGACAGAGTTTCTCTACAAACTAATCCTTCCTTCCTGCCTAAGGTGGTTTCCAGTGTGGCTTTAAGTCAAACCATCCACTTACCCACCTTCTTCCCAAATCCACAGAACAAAGGAGAAAGACTCCTGCATTCCTTGGACATTCACAGACAACTTCGTTACTACCTGGATAAAACTAAGGCTTTCAGAATATCTGACCAGCTCTTTGTATCGTATGCTACAGCTTCATGAGGGAAGGCTATATCAAAACAAACCATTTCCAAATGGATAGGACATTGCATTCGTTTTTGCTATACCCATCATGGAAAACCAGTTCCTTCTACCATTAGGCCCCACTCTACCAGGGCAACAGCTACATCTACAGCCTTCCTCAGGGGGGTTCCAACCAAGGAGATTTTGGAAGCTGCAACTTGGAGTTCAGTACACACCTTTACCAAACACTATCACTTACCACTTTACTCTAAGACTAGGGCTGGCTTCGCCACCGCAGTTCTGCAGGGCCTTCTGGCCTCCTTTAACTCTCTATAACTCCTCCACCAATCCTTAGCTTTGGGATTCTACCCAAGTGTGATGACTGCAGCAGGGTAACACGATGAACATAATACAGTTTTGTACCTACCATAAATGTAGATGTTCGAGTGTGCACCCTGCTGAAGTCCAGGTTATCCTCTCTCCATCCCCTCTGATCTAACTGGCTAAATCTCTACAATACCTTCCTGATGTATTTGCTTATAGCTGGAGGGATTTTGTGTTTGTGCAAAAATTTCTTAATTTGGTACTAATTACTGGCCACCTTTTTGGGGGCACCTGACATCTGGGGCAAGAAAAACTGAAGAAAATGGCGTGGATGCATTATATATACCCCTGGCGCACTGACGTCAGGGAAGAAGCGACAGCAACCGACACCGGACCAAGACTTTGGAATTCCGGCCGACTGCAGGGACCGCCTGATGACAGGATAACCCAAGTGTGATGACTGCAGCAGTGTGTACACTCAAACATCTACATTTATGGTAGGTACAAAACTGTACTTTACCCACCCACCATTCCCCCTTTCCTTTGTGAGACTTATCTACACTCCTCTCTCCTATACTATCTTTTTGGTGTATTTGCTTGTAGATGAAGAACATGTTATTTTTGTGAATGTATTTATATTGGCATATCCTTTCAGCCCTCCAATTTAGGGGCACCTGACATCTGGGGCAAGAAAAACTGAAGAAAATGGCGTTGTCTGCTTCTTTTATACCCCTGGCGCACTGACGTCAGGGAAGAGGCGACAGCAACTGACGCCGGACCTAGACTTTGGAATTGGGCAGACTGCGGTAGCCTACCAGCAGGATAACCCAAGAGTAATGACTGCAACAGTGAATACATTCGCACATCTATATTTATGGTAGGTACACAACTGTACTTTCCTATACACCTTCCTCCCCTTCCCTCTCATCCAGAAGATCTTGCTGAAAATTCAGCAGAGCAAACCAGAAATCTTGCTGGTGACTCCCTTTTGGCCAAGGCAGAATTGGTCCCCCCTTCTATGTCTTGCTAAGGGCAGTCACCGCAAGATGTTCTTCGTGTTTCACTGTTGCAGTCATTACATTTGGGTAATCCTGCTGGCAGGTTGCCCTCAGTCGGCCTGAATTCCAAAGTCTTAGGTCCTGCGTTGGTTGCTGTTGCCCCTTCCCTGACGTCAGGCCATCAGGGGTATAAAAGATGCAGCTGACACCATTTTCTTCAGTCTTTCTTGCCGCGCGGTGCCCGAAGCAGAAGCAGTTCGCAAGTGCCGGTTGGCCAACTCCTGAGATTTTCGTGTTCGAGTTTCTGATCCGAAGTCTTCATTAAAAGCTAAGTACCCCGTTGGGGAATCTTTTTTTCTTGCTCCAGACTGATGTCAGAAAAAGTTAATTGTATTGCTTGTGGGAAGCAAATACCTCATAAGGACTTTCATTCTTACTGTATTCCTTGCCTAGGCCCTGACCACGACGTTTCAAGTTGTCTGTTTTGTGCTAGAGTTAACCAACGCACTATTAAGCGTCTGTACGATTTTGCACTAAGCTACTTTGGGCACAGATTTAATTATACAATGTCGTCGGATAGCCATCTGACTGCCGGAGTTCACAAAAAACGTAAAGAAAGACAGGCAACCGAGGTCCAAAATCGATGAAGCGTCCCTTAAGCCAGTCACCGATTCACCGGTTCTCAGTGAGGCGCTTTCGCAGCCCCTGACGCCCGCTACTTTAGAGTCGCTGGCCACTACCGACTCCCACGTGGAGTCGGTCAGGCCGCCAGATACTCAAGGCATTGGAGCCTCTGAGACTATTCCCTCAGATGGGTTTTGAGCCGCTGAGCAGGCATCGGCTTCTGAGGGTGTATTCAGACCTAAACAATTATACATTAAACCAACTTCAGCTTCAAAGGCAAAGATTAAAGCACCTTTAAAAGCAAAGAAACAAGTTCACCAGCCACATGGACAGGCCTCCATGCCCAAAAAAACAGATCTTCAAAATGGCCGAAGACTTAATTACCTTGATCAGGGGTTCCCAATCCCCTCCGGATAAAGAGGCCTAGGCAAGAGACAGACTATGAATCTTCAGATCAGGTTTCCATTTCCTCTGATTCCTCTTCTGATCAGCAATATTCTCTTCCCCCCTATGAGGATTCTGATGCTGAAGAATCTATTCCTTCATCTTCTCCTCCTGAGGACTATTCCTTTGGGGAAACCTTGCATACCATGAGGGAACATTTCCACTGGGAGAACCAAGATTTTTCAGAATCTAAGAGGAGGCTCAGGGATTTCCTTCTACTACCTCAACACAGGCCTATAGCTATTCCCCCTGTGTTAGACATTGTAGATGTGCGTTCAGAGTCTAGTCTGACCCCTGACTCCTTACCTCCAGCTCCTGTTAAGCTTGGCAGATACTACAGGGTTCCTGACTCTCATAAATTCCTTTTAAAAAACCCTGCTGCAGACCCAGAAACTATTTCTCAGGGTCCCAAAGGGGTTAAGGCTTCCACTGCAAAAAACCCTACCCCCTCTGACAGAGATTCTGGGGCACTGGATAGATGGGGGGAAAAGATTTACACATCTGCTACCTTGCCTATAAGGGCCTTAAACTGTCAGTTTCACATGCTCACATATCAGCAATGTCATGACACTGCTTAAACAGAAAATGTTGGTAAATTCTGAATGTGCAGATAACAAAGAAATGCAGGATTTATTGCATGCAGCTGAACAAGTTGGAAAGCATACTTTGCAATGTGGTTTTGATTCTCTGTCTCCTGCAGGGCCGCTGTTACGGGTTCTGTAATTAGGAGGCATGCTTGGTTAAAGGAACAAAATCTGCCTGATCATGTCAAAGCTAAATTATTAGATGCACCATTACAGCATGATACCTTGTTTGGTGTTAATGCAGAAGAGGTGTTAAAGAAAATGGAGAACAAAACTAAATCTATGCAAACGGTGAAAGATTTTTTACAAGTACAGCCGCCTAGGTTTAGCAGACACTGGCCTACAAAGAATTGGTCCTTTCCAGTTGCAGGCAGACCTCAAAGGGGCAGATCCAGACGTCTAGAGGCAGATCCTAGCCGCAAGATTCGTACAGGTCTAAACAGTGGGGTGCTTCTACCTCCAAAAGTGGAGAAGACAAATCACAACCATATAGGAAACAGTCCCAATGACTCCCCTTGCCTGCACCAAGCACTTATCTACTGGCAGCACCTTTAGGGGGAAAAAAGCAAAATTGGCACATTATAACCCAGGACAAATGGGTTCTAGACATAGTGTCACAAGGCTACAAGTTTCACTTCCACACCCTGCCAAGGGCAGACGGTTGGCCAGACCTGCCAAAAAATCAATGGGCAGAGGCTCAAAAACAAGTTTCATCCCTCTTGGGCATGGGGGCTATTCAACAAGTGCCACAGCAAGAGCAGGGACAAGGATTTTACTCGACTGTTCTTGGTACCCAGAAAGGACAAAGCATGGAGACCAATACTGGACCTATCTATTCTAAACACTTTCCTGGATATACCAAAATTCAAGATGTTGACCTTTACAGCAGCTTCTGCCCATGCTGGGCTGAAAGGCTTGGCTCATCACTTTAGATCTAAAAGAGGCATACCTGCATGTCCCAATCAGACAATCATGCAGATGATACTTCAGATTCACTGGTTCAAAGCATTACCAATTCTCTGCACTGCCCTTTGGCTTATCTACTGCGCCCAGGGTCTTCGCAAAGTGCCTGGCACCAGTAATTGCTTTCTGCAGACAAAAAGGAATACAAATATATCCTTACTTGGACAACTGCCTCATTCAAGCAGAGAACAAAGACATTCTACTACAGCATCTGGCGTTTGTGAAAAGACTTTTAACATGCCTAGGGTACACAGTCAACGAAAAGAAATCGAAACTAGTACCATCTCAAGAGATAATATTCCTGAGTGCAAGCTTAAATACAACTGCCCAGATGGCTTATTTCACGCCAGACAAAGGCAACTGACTGCCTATTTCAAGGAAATGGCAACAAAGGCTCAGTTATCTGCAAGAAAAATTCTGCAGGCTTTGGGCTTCATGGCATCCTGCATCCTACTAATTCCATATGCAAGACTGCATATGAGGAAACTTCAATGGTACCTAAAAAGGGTCTGGACACAACATTGCCACAGCCTGAAAACAATGATTACTCTCATTCCCTTCCTGCAACAGGAGTTCCGATGGTGGGCAAAGGCTTGTCACCAAAACAAGGGACAGTTATTCTCACTACCCCCAACCAGGCAGAACCTAACAACGGATGCATCAGATTATGCCTGGGGGGGGCCCACATGGCAGGAAGAGGCATTCAGGGCACCTGGTCCACAAATCAAATGCATCTACATATCAATCAAAAAGAGATGCTGTTCACAGTGCCCTGACAGCCTTCAAGGACGTACTTCATCCGGGACAACTACTGATAAAGACAAGACAATAGCATGGTCATGTGGTACATAAACAAGCAGGGGGGCACGCATTCTTACCCCCCTTTGCAGACTAGCCATGGCTTTATGGAACACAGCATTGACTTACCAAGTTCATCTGCAGGCACAATTTCTGCCAGGAAAGGACAATACTCTGGAAGACAAACTAAGCAGAAACCTCATGGCTTCCCACGAGTGGCACTTGGATCCACAAGTCTTCAGCATGATAATAAAGAAATAGGGATGCCCGAACATAAATCTGTTTGCCTCCCCTCACAACTTTCAACTAAAAAGATTCTGCACAAGCATTCTCAGACAAGCATGGAAAGTGGACGCCTTATCTTTCAACTGGAAAAATCTATCAGTATTCCTTTCCTCCACTGCCTCTAATCCCCAAGGTACTCATAAAGGTCAGACAGGAGAAACCAAAATTGATTCTGATTGCCCCAAACTGGCCCCGCCAGTACTGGTATCCGATCTTAAGGAACTTGTTTCGATGTCCAGCATGAACCTTACCTAAAATACCTCACCTACTGTCCCAACAAAACAATCGGATTCTGCACAGCCAACTCAGGACTCTAAACCTGGCAGCATGGCAGATAATGTAGCCATACAAAGCACACCTCTCAGTAAAGCTGTGATGGATGTCATTTTGGAAGCCAGAAGGCCTAGTACTAGAAAATCCTATGCTGGAAAATGGAAAAGATTTTGTGCTTGGAACCAAGCTCAAGGAACTGACACAGCTGTACCAAATATTCTTCAGATTTTGCGATACTTAACTGAGATGCTGGACAAAGGCCTATCTTTTTCATCAATTAAAATTCATGCCTCTGCCATTTCGGCTTATTACAAAACAGCCACCACTCTTTTTCTCATCCTTTATTAAGGCAGTACCTCAGAGGAGCCAAAAATTTAAGACCCCCAAGGAGATCGCCAATGCCTGCATGGGAACTCAATTATGTCTTGGAAAAACTCACCCTACCTCCTTTTAATCCAGCTGCTACTGTGGATATTAAGCTTTTATCCTGGAAAATAGCTCTGCTCCTAGCAATAACTTCTGCAAGACGAGTATCAGAGCTACAGGCTCTCATGGCTGTGGAACGTTTTATGATTTTTTTTCAATACAGGGTCGCTCTAAGGACAAACCCTACATTCACGCCTAAGGTGGTGCCCAGTGTAGCCCTTAACCAAACTATTCATTTGCCAACTTTTTATCCAAAACCACAGAACAAGGGGGAGAAAATTCTGCATTCGTTGGACGTACACAGACAACTTAGATTCTACTTTGACAAAACTAAAGTTTTCAGAAAAACAGAACAATTACTAGTGGCATATGCTGCAGGATCACAAGGAAAGGCGATCTCCAAGCAGACTATTTCAAAGTGGATAGTTCACTGCATTTGTTTCTGCTACTCTCCCCATGGCAAACCAGTGCCTAAGGGCAATAGGCCACATTCAACCAGAGCTGCAGCCACTTCTGCAGCCTTTCTCAGGGGAGTACCAACCAAAGACATTTTAGAGGCTGCTACTTGAAGGTCAGTGCACACCTTTACAAAACATTACAATCTGCCACTTTACTCTAAATCCAGAGCAGGCTTTGCCACTGCAGTTCTGCAGGGCCTCATAGCCGCTCCTAATGTTGTTTAGCTCCAGCCCCCCCAACCATAGCTTTGTAATGATTGCAACAGTGAAACGCGAAGAACATAGTACAGTTGTGTACACTTACAATAAATGTAGATGTTCGAGTGTATTCACTGGTGCAGTCCAGGTTACCCACCCGCCATCCCCCTTATTTTCTGCTGGAACTTATCCTTACTTCTCTGATCTATACAACCTATGTGGTGTATTTGCTTGTAGATGAAGGTAAAGTTTATTTTGGTGCATGTATGTGTTATATATATATATATATATATATATATATATATATATATATATATATATATATATATATATATATATCTAGCCTACCCTTTTGGGGGCACCTGACATCTGGGGAAGAAAAACTGAAGAAAATGGCGTCGGCTGCATCTTTTATACCCCTCACGGCCTGACGTCAGGGAAGGGGTGACAGCAACCGACGCAGGACCCAAGACTTTGGAATTCAGGCTGACTGACTGCAACCTGCCAGCAGGATTACCCAAATGTAATGACTGCAACAGTGCATACACTCGAACATCTACATTTATGTTAAGTGTACACAACTGTACTTTGCCTCACGTGGTGGACCTTCGCACACAACAGAAGGGATCTCTCATCTATCCTCATCTGCAAACCCTCATCCTTACTCTGTGGGTGATAAACTTCTGATCCCTTTCAGACACCTTTACTCAGAGGACGTGCTATCTGTCCTGCAAGAGACCAGAAAACCTACTACCAGGAGATACTATTTATCAAACTGGAACAGGTTCTCCAGCTTATGTTTTCAGTGGAAGCTAGACTCCTTCCAGGTGGATGTACCTCTAGTTCTAGCCTATTTCTGTAACCTACTAAAATCAGAACATCCATACTCTATAGTGAAAGTCCATTTGCCATCCATCTTATCCTGCTTACCTGTGGATCCACCCCTTTTATCCAGATTGGAAGTGAAACTTTTTTTCAAAGGGGTTCTCCTCATCATACCACCTAGAAAACCTATCCCTCCTCCTTGGGACCTAAACTTTGTGCTAGAAAAACTTACCACTGCCCCCTTTGAACCTGCAGCTTCGGCCATCTTAAAGATGTGCACCTGGAAGACGTTCTTGCTAGTAGCCCTTACAGCTAGAAGACACTCTAGAGCTGCAAGCACTCATGGTTACTCCACCATACACCATTTTTCACAAGGATAAGGTTTCTCTTTGTACTAACCCCTCTACACAAAGCCTATTCCTTTAGAGCAGTGGCTTCTTCAGGGACGTTTCTCAAAGGCATGGACATAGCCACTATCCTAGAGGCAGCCACGTGATCATATCTGCACACCTTCAAGCAACTATATACATTGGGTAACATCTCTAGAGCCAGAGCAGGATTTGCAAAAGCCATCCTCCATGGATTCCTGCAGACTGCTACCTCTTCCTTCAAGCATTACTCTACATGAGCTCTGGTACTGTCCCACATGTGAGAATACTCCACTTCATGAGAATAGAAGGACGTAGATTAGTTGTGTAAAATCTTAACATAACCATAGATGTCATTCTCTTCCATGTTACAGTATTCATTCCCTCCCTCCTATCCCCATAGAGGACCTTTTCCTTGTCTGGATGGCATCCTTCCTTTTCCTTAGACTGTTGTCCAGCTGGGCAGTCAGTTCTGAGATCTGCATGCGGACATCGCATTTATGGCCACGGTTTATGGCTCAGCATGTGTGATGTCCCACGCACCAGACAGCAACCAACCTTAAGCTTTGGTAATTGAGCTGGACGTTCAGGATGCCTGAAGTGGAGGATCCCACGTGTGAGAATACTGCATCATGGAAGAGAAGGAAATTTATGGTTATGGTAAGATTTTACACAACTAATCTTTCCTTTAGCCAGACTTCATATGTGGATTCTTCAGTGGGGCTTTGTCAGTTCATTGTTTTATTTTTCAGCAGCCGTTGTTCACCCCATTCAAGATCACTCAAACTTGCTAAAATATCTTCTATGGTGCATTTGCTCGGATGATGTTTCTCTAGGCTGTCCTTTCATTCTCCCACTACCAATGACCACGGTGACCATGGACACCTTCCAACTTTGGTGGGTGGGGTCATTACTTGGAAAGGACAGTCCAAGGAACATGGTCCCCAGAAGAGGGATCTGTATCACATTGTTGAATTCTTAAAAGTTCGAACGTCATATGGTTGACACCATATAATCAAACTTATAAAAGTTTGAACGTTTCAACGGAGATTTCCGTAAAGTGTGAAATGGGAAGATTTCCATTTTCTGCACTGTAGTGCGATCTCTGAGTTGGTATATTTAAAGAGTGGGGCTTCCCCCCCCCTGCTTAAACTGTTCAGGTAGGTTTTTTCTTTGGTTTATTTTTATTACATTTTCGAACTTTTAAAAGTTTGATCATATGGTGTCGACCATATGATGATCGAACTTCTAAAAGTTCGATTACATAATATAGATGCCCCAGAAGAGACCAATGTGCATATCAGTGTCCTAAAAATTAGAGCAATCCTCCTAGCATTGCAGGCCTTTCAAGATGCACTTCCCTCCAGGACTACAGTCCAAATGGGCTATGTCTGTAGTCTGCTACGTCAGCAGATGGGGGGAACCAGATCTTCCCAGTCAAGAGGCAATGAGAATGTAGTAGTGAGCGATCTCTTCTGGCCCCTTTCTAATGGCAGCACACACACACACACCAGGGAAAGCTAATATGCTTGCAGACAAACTAAGCAGGCCTATTCTGATGCCTCACAAATGATCACTCAATGTCAAAGTGGCGGACAGAATTTCCCATTGATGGTGTCAGCCATGCTGTGACCTTTTCGCTTCTCCCCTCAGCCGCAAGTGCATCAGGTTCTTTTCCCTGGTTCTCCCTCTGGGGGAGTCACCAAAAGATAATCTAGTTCACAATTGACCCTCCTCCTTTATGCTTATCCCAATGCCTTTAATCACCATATTCTTGCAGAAAGCATACTGGTTGAATAGCAAAGTTATAATTTTTGCACCTTTTTGGCCTCTTCAGATTTGTTTTCCCTTCCTGTAGTCGCCTCTTCTGTATCCACACTGGATACTGGAGCCCAGTCCAAACCTTATGGTCGTCTGACAGGGATGGCTGACCTGGCTATAACAGACCTCAAGCTAACTGCATATTTTTTCGAGGTCCACTGGTGGCTAGACAGCCCAAGCTTTCCCTAGTCCAGTATATTTTTTTGTCCTCTCAAAAGGCTTTTACTAGAGTAATTTACGAAAATAAATGGAAGAGCTATTAGGAGAGATCTGGACCTTTTTCTGCCCCTATAACCAGCTGTCCTTGAATTTTTAGCTTCAGTTTTTCATGAGGTGGGGCTAGTATAGTATCTCCATTATTAAAGTGCAGTTAACTGCCATTTCAGACTTCCATTCAGGTGAAAATCATTCTCAACTTATTTTAGGTTGTGCAATGCCTTTCTGAAAGGCATCTTCTTACTTAGATCTCTAGTCAAGGACCCTACTCCTCCTTGGGATTTAACTATCCTGCTTCAAGGTCTACCCAAAGGTCCCTTTGAACCCTTCAGTCATGACAAAGTTAAAGTTTTTATCCTGGAAAACTATTTTCCTAGTTGCTATTACATCAGCTAGATGAGTATCCAAACTCCAGGCTCTTTCCTCCAAATCACCCTACCTGTTTTTTTTTTGTTTTGTTTTGTTTTTCATAAGGATAGATGTTGTGTAGTCCAATCTCACCTTCATTTTTACATATAGGTTCGGAGCCGATCCTCTGCTACGACTCGGCCGATTTACAAGCTCGAAGACTTCTGGTTGGCTCGAGGCTAAGCATCTATCCCATAGTGCACCAGTACAAACCCCATATCTCGTTTGCCACCTCGGTGAGTTCTGTCATGCTTCTCTTGGTTCTGGCTAAGTATCATTCTTTTCTATTTAAATGTAGTATTAGAGTTAATATTGTGTTGTTAGGGTTACTATTATCCTAGGCAGTTGCGTTGTTTGCCGTTTTGGTGAAATCTTAGTTTAAACTTGTTAGTCTGGTATCCTGTGTGCCAGTTTAGAGTTCCTTGTAGGCGCCGTTGTGCCTTGCTTTTTCTGTATCAGGTAGAGTGTTAGTTTTTGGCAATTTTCCTCTGGTAGTTAACAGGGGCTCCTGTTATTTCTGACTGTTATTGGGTCTCCATTTGACAGTCACCTTAGTTCTTCAGAGATTGTATTTTGGCAGGGATCTGCTTGTTAATTACTTAGGGTTGGAATTTCCTTCCCTAGTACGCTAGCTGTTCTTAAATTTTTACCAAATAGTCATTACAGCTTCTGTGTGCATCAGGTTTTCCTTTTTCTGGTCTGTTTAAATCAGAAGACCTAGCTTTCTGTTCCACCGGGCTAGGCCCATTTAAGTTAAGTCCTCGTGGTACTTCCTGTTGTAGGGCTAGGCCCATTTTGGTTAGAGGACCTAGTCCTCTCCCCTGCTTCCTTTCCTGGGTGTTGCGTGTGTGTGGAATGTCTAAAGAGAGTAAAGAGCACAAACCTTCGGGTTTTAAAAAGTGCATGAAATGCTCTCAAAAGATATTTTTAACGGATGACCACAGTAGCTGTGTCTACTGTTTAGGGGCCATCCACTTGTAGGAATCATGCTTGTTCTGCCATGCTTTCTCTCCTAGAGTGTTACAGGAGAGAAATAACAAGCTTATACTCAAGGGACTACTAAAACCATCCTTGGAGGAAGCCGAAGAACTGGATTGAGCTTCCTCAAAGTCTGGCAAATCTAAGTCTTAAAAAAGGCTTTCTCCAGCATCGGCTGGTGTCTTGGGGCCGTCTCCTAAGAAGTCAAAATCTGCCTCCTTATCTCCACAGCCTTCGGAGCTGAAGGAGAGCACCAAGATTCCAAGTGTTTCGGAGCCGACCTTTGAACCGACTGAATCAGCAGTTGAATCTGCTACTTGGAGCCTGTCTGTCAATTCCCTACCAGTTTCTATGTTACTGAAGTCTCCAGTGCCCCCTAGGTCAAGATCCCCTACTATGTCTTCCAGGACTTCCAGGAGCCTTTCGTTAGAAGATGTGGAGAGGGTAGTTTTGAGACTCTTGAAGTCATCTGCTTTACCAAATTTATTGTTGGGTCCTTCCCAGTCGGCTCTGGAGCCACTTGATCCAGCTTTGCTCTTGTCTGCTATTCCTCCTCCGAGCCATGTTGGCCCTTCGGAGCCAGAGTGCTTGGTGCCACCGGAGGAACTATCAGTTCCAGCTCCCTTTGTCGCTGCTTTGGAGCCGGGTTTGGCTCCAACACGCTCTGTGCCGTCCATCATGTCCAGGGGCCGAAGCTCTCAAGTCGGTGCCGACGGGGAGGGTTGAAATTGATCTTGGGTTCCGAGCCTTCCTCTCGGTGCATCGGCCAGGGTGAGCTTGGACCCTACATCCACCTCGGAGACGACGGCTGTGGCTCCGTCAACCTTTGTCTCTTGAGAGAGGGGGAGGTCTTCGGAGCCGGAGAGGTCGGTGTTTGAGATGTTGAGGAGCGTGCTGTCTCATTCTCCAGCTCCTACCAGTGGTACCAGCACTCTCCCCCTGAGAGCACCCACTTCGGTCTCAGCCCCTACTCTCTCCAGAGACAACAGAGACCCTCAGCCTCAGGAGCCATCAGCTGGTGGCCCCCACTCTTCTGAGGCCTCCACGGAATGTCCTTTCGAGGAGCCTCCCCAGAAGAGGTTATGTAAGAGGAAGCATGTTGACTCCCAAGAAGAGTCTTTGACAACAGACACTAACCTCAAGGAGTCTGAAGGGTCCCCCAAGTCGTCCTCTGATGTCTCCTTAGTGGACATCCTGGAAATCCTTAAGCAGAGGTGTGACTGGCCCACTCTCAACCCTTCTGATGAGTCTGTGTACCTGAAGGCTTTCCGGTCTCAACCTTCTGCCTCTTGGGGGTCTTCACCTTTTGACGAACTGATGGATCTAGTTAGTCGAAAGGTGTGGGATAGTCCTGATGCCGTGGAGCCAGTCCCCAGGAGACCTAATACGTTTCTGTCTTCCCCTCCTGGTAAAGAGTTTTTGTCTAAGGGCATTCCCGTAGATGCCATGGTGGTGGCGGCGGCCACAAAGAAGGAGCTGGCAGAGACTTCTTCCTCTGTTCATCCGCCAACCAAGGATTCTCGACAGATGGACAGATTTGGAAAGCGTATCTTTAGTTCAGCAGCGTTTACCCTTCGATTGTTCAACTAACTCACTTCACGAGATTGCAGAGGGATCTCCTCAAGGAGTTAGGAGATTGTATACAAGTTGCGTGTACTGAAGGTGTCCCTGACCAGATTTCTGCTCAGTTGTCCTCCTTAAATTCTATAGTTAACTCCTCCATGCGGCTTTTCTCCTATGCCACTGATGGAGTGAGTAGAGCAAGCGGGTTCAGGAGTTGCCCTGAGGTGTCACTCCTGGATGCTCTTGTGCAATTTTGTTGAACCGTTCAAGTTTACTTTCACCAACGCTCCATTTGATGGTTCCTCATTGTTTGGTTCTAAGGTGATGGATACACTCGGTGTGAGCAAGAAGGAAAGACGCTTTCTGCGGTGGGACTACATTTTACTGTTCCCTCTCGGCCATAACCCAAAGGTCAAAGGGATGGTAAAATGCGGTTCAAAAAGTCCCAGAGGGTCTTTCTGGACACACAGGGTGAACCCTCCTTCAGAGGCAGAGGAGGAGGAGGAAATGGGAGACGTCGCCCTAGGGGCAGGGGCGGTCTACAATACCAGCAAGGCCGTGATTCCTTTCGGGGACGGCCTTATCCGTGCTCCTGATGTGGGGCCCAACTGCGTTTCTCTAGGGCTAGTCGGGGGTTGTATTTCTTTGTATCCAGAAGCCTGGCTAAATATCACTCAAGACAAGTGGGTACAAAGAGTTGTTACTAGAGGCTATATTATACCCTTTTCCCTTCCACCGTTTGTTCCCAAGAAGATCCCAGATGTACCTCCCAATCACAGGGATCAGGCAACTGTGGAGATCAACAAGTTGCTCTTAAAAAAGAGTCATTCAGTCTATCCCAGCAGACCAGATAGGATCCGGAACTACTCCAGGTTTTTTTAGTACCAAAACGAACCAGAAATTAGAGGCCAATATTGGACCTCAGCAGATTAAACGAATCTGTGAAGGACAAGTTTCGGATGGTAACACTACAGTCGATACTCCCGTTGTTAGGGAAAGACTATTGGATGGTGCTCTCTAGATCTCCAAGACGCCTACTACCATATAAAAATGGACAAGGCATCCAGGAGCCGTCTGCACTTCTGGCTGGGAGCCAGTCGCTATCAGTTTCGTGCTCTGCTCTTTGGTCTCACCACAGCCCCCAGGGTGTTCACCAAATGCATGGCAGTAGTGACAGCTCACCTGAGACGTCGGGGATTCCAAGTGTTTTCGTATTTGGATGACTGGTTCCTGACTGCCCCCACCAGGCATCTACTCATCCAAACCAGGTACGCCACGTTTCAACTTTGTGTTCAGTTAGGGATCTCCATAAATTGGGAAAATTTGCATTATTGTCCTCTCAGTCTGTGATTTTTATAGGCGCAGAGGTAGACAGTGAACATGACGGCTCGTCTCCCTGCCGAAAGGGCACAAAACTTAATCTCTCAAATTCAGCGTTTTCTCCCGTTGCAGAAGGTCAAAGCTAAGTGGGTTCTTCAGCTCCTTGGGACTATGGCTTCCACCATTCTATTAGTACCATTAGCCAGGTTGCACATGAGAATTCTCCATCAGAACTATGGCTTTCACCATTCTATTAGTACCATTAGCCAGGTTACACATGAGAATTCTACAGTGGCTTCTGTCTTCCCAATGGTCCTTCTAATATCTCCTGCTGAGTCATCCTATCCTGCTGACAGAATTGTGCAAAAGGACATTCTTTGGTGGATAGCTCCCAACCAGTTGATCACGGGTGCCCCCATTGTTCCTGGCCAACCCGTTGCCACTGTGACCACGGATGCCTCCCAGATCGGGTGGGGGGCATTATCTCTGCTTGACTGTCCAAAGCACATGGCAAGAACACGAGGCTCACCTACAGATCAATGTTCTGTTCCTCTAGGGACTATTGCGATATAGTCAGACAGCATGTCGGTAGTTTGGTATATCAACAAACAGGGCAGTACCAGATCTTACCCACTCTGTCGAGAGGCCATGCGAGTTTGGGAATGGGCGATTTCTTCCCAGCACTTTCTGGTTTTAACGCACATTCCAGGGACAACCAACGTGATAGCCAACAAGCTCAGCCGGACGAGTCTACTGCTTCATGAGTGGTCTCTGAAACAGGAAACAGCGGAACAGATTTTCCGAAAATGGGGACAGCCTTGCTGCTACCTTTTTGCCAGTCCAGTCAATGCCAAATGCTGCAGCTATTTTTCCCTCATTCCCCGTCCGGGGAAGACACCCAGAGACGCTCTGGCTCATGATTGGCCCATGGGACTTCTGTATGCCTTTCCTCCATTTCCAAAGTGATTCAGAAAGCCAGTCAGCTGGGAAGCAAGTTGATCCTCATTGCTCTTTACTGGCCTCATCAGGTCTGGTTCCCCTTCCTCGAGCCTCTTCTCCTGGACGATCATTGGATCCTGGACCCAGCTCCAGATCTGTTGACTCGCATGTCAGGTTCGCTACATCCCTCAATCCACACCCTCAAATTGACAGCGTGGCTGCTCAAATTACATCCCTAGTCAGGCTTCATGATGTATCATCCTCAGTATCACATATTCTTATGTCCTCCCATAAACCTTCCAACTAGGAGGCTGTATGGCAGTAAATGGAAAAGATTTTCTATTTGGGCACAGAAAATGAATGTAGATCCCTACACTCCTTCTATCCCTGTGATTTTGGAAATTCTCTCCGAACATTTTCAGCAAGGATCTGCCGCTACCACTATCAGAGTCCAGTTGGCGGCAATTTCTCATTTTCTCTTAGGGTTTCCGGATACCAATTTAATGTCTCATAAGCTATGCAAGACCTTTTTGAAAGGAGCCACCATTGAGACCACCGCTGCAAGAACCTGTGGCTTCTTGGGATTTAAATTGTGTTTTCCAAACTGAATTCTTCCCCGTTTGAACCTTCACACTCATCTTCATTGAAATTTTTGTCTTGTAAGACTTTGTTTTTGGTAACTCATGTCAGCTAGACGGTTATCGGAGCTACAAGCCTTGTCTGTTAAGCCTTCTCCCCAAAGTTTGTTCTCCTGCTACCTTAAATCAATCCATAGAACTCCCAGTTTTCTTCCCTAATCACTGTAATCCAGCTGAATACCGTTTTCATCAGCTGGACTTACATAGACAACTATGTTTTTATTTACAGCGGACCAAGGATTTTAGGAAATCAAGTCAACTATTAATTTCCTTTTCTGATTCAAGATTGTGCTTACCAGTTTTTAAAGTGGCACTAACTGGATTTCCAGTTGCATAGCCTTTATCTACAGTTCGGACGGCAGACCTTTACCCTGCAGGATCAAGGCTCATTCTACCAGGTCGCTGTCTACCTCTGCAGCCTTTCAAGCCAGGGTCCCACTTGATAATATTTGTGTAGCAGCTACGTGGGCTACCACTCACACTTTTATTACACATTACAAATTGGATTTAGCTTCCAGGGGTAGAGCATCCTTTGGCTCCATGGTGCTTAGGAGTATTTTCCAGTGAGCCACCCAAGAATAAGGCACTAGGGACACTGTCCCATATGTAAAAATGAAGGTGAGATTGGACTACACAACATAAAGAAGTTATGTACTCACCATAACATTCCATGTTGGCAGTCCATCTCACCCTTCATTTTTACCAACCTGCCCCCATTCTGGAAGATCTGGAGATAATAATTTGGTTATCTTTGGTTGGAGACCCTTTAGTATTGGTTTGTCTGTTATGGTTATTTCTTCTAGTGAGCAGCGAACAAGATCTGGGGTTTGTACTGGTGCACTATGGGATACCTGCTTAGTCACGAGCCAACCAGAAGTATTCGAGCTTGTAAATCTGCTGAGTTGGAGCTGAGGATTGGCTCCAAACCCATATGTAAAAATGAAGGGTGAGATGGACTACCAACATGGAACGTCATGGTGAGTACATAACTTCTTTTTTCCTTACATATCAACCTGTCTTTCTTGCCTAAGATGGCTTCTGAGTACAATATTATATCAACCTGTCTTTCTTGCCTAAGATGGCTTCTGAGTACAATATTAAAGTAATTAACCTATCAGTTTTCTTTCCAAAGTTCTCTAATAAGGGAGAATACATGCTTTGTCTTTTGGATGTACACAGTCAACTTTGAATTTCATCTCCATTGGACCAAAGATTTCAGGGAAACTGACCAATTGTTTGTATCCTTTTCATGGAACAAATTGGGCATGGCAGTACTAAAGTAACCTTAGCCAAATTAACTGATTGTATATTCTTTGTTTACAGCCAAAGAGGGTTGTCTTTGCCTAAGCCCCCTAAAGTACATTCCACAAGATCTATGGCCACCTCTTTGGCTTTTTGGTCAAGAATGTCAATAGATGACACTTGTGCTGCTGCTTCTTGGTCTGTTGCTCACACCTTTACTGGTCATTACAAGTTGGGTTCTGTTTCTAGAAACAGAGCTACCTTTGGCTCCCCAGTACTCCAAATGTCCTTCCATGAGGTCCACCCAAGGTTCATCTAGCTGGAGAGACACCCTCTCATCAGCTGTGGAATGGAAAATGGCAACATTAGATACAAAGGTTATGTGCTCACCATAACGATGCATCTGATGTCAATTTTAATTTTATTCTCAACATAGGGGTGCGGTTCCAAGCCTCGGAAACGACTTAGCCATTACTTACAGCTCATGAAAGCCAAAAACTCTCGAGCCTAACCCTTACTCACATTGCTCCTCTATTTACCTCGGATCTCGTTTGCACTTTTCATGACAGATTGGTTCGCCATTACTCTCGAGCCAAGTAAAACTTTTTGATGCAATTCAAATTTTTGAAAGTTTCCACTTCATCTTTAGTCATTAACCTACCCACTCCTTTGCAACACTTGTGAATGTATTCTCCTTCTCTTTCCATGTACTTCTGTGTATTCTAAACTGTCATCATTGATGGTTTTTCCCTCTCCCATACACCTCAATATATTCTTGGCTATCTTTGTTCCTGCTGTTTCTTCTGTTGAGAAAAAAAATGCTACTTTCTTCAGTGAGTTCCATTGCTTTTTCTGAAGCTTTCTGTGTGTGTGTTGTTTATGGTGTGTATAACTGGCTTGTGGTCGCCAGTTATTTACAGACTTTAGAAATACTGTCAGTATGGCAGATAAACCTAAAGTTGCTGGCTTCATAAGGTGCAAGAAATGCTGGCACAAAATTCCTGTCAGACGTACATTCTCTGTGTTTATTGCCTAGGCCTTGTTCATCTTCAGGAAGACTCTTCTATATGCCACAATTTCGGTCACAGGGCACTAGTGGAGAGACGTAATAAACATATTTTGAAGGTTGTGTTTCCATCAGCCTTCAGTGAAACCTTAGCTGGTGCTGACAAAGCCAAGAGCAAGACCAATGCATCTTTTCCATGTTTGTCTTCTAAAGTTATGGCAAAACCAAAAGAGAAGCTTGTCTGTGCCTTCCATTCCATCAGCACTGTCCTTGAAAAAGGTTGTCTTCTGTTCCTTTAGAACCCTTGGAACCAACCGACTCCTATACTAAAACTTCGGTCCTGAAAGGACCTACAGAACCGAGTTTATCAGATCAGGCAAAGTCTTTGGCATCTAGCGTTTTGGTGCAGGAGCATTTTGATTTTTCAGCCCCAAAATTTTCAGTGCAGACATCTCTTTTGTTATCAATTATTTTGACACTGTGTAAACAAATTGATGAGCCATCAGTTATGGATCTTCGAGACTATCATATTCACCTTCTGTCAACCCCTTTGCAGGAAGGCTGCCCTTTTGACTTTCTGGAAAGGCCAAAATTGTCCTCCACCCTTTCTAGCCATTTTACCAAGAATTAACTGAAGATGTGAAGAGGCTGGTGAATAAGATACTCTGGGCAAGAGGGTTGTCAGGTACCTCTTTGGCCCTAGCCCCCTCTGGTATGGGAGCCAATTTTTGCTTTACCCCTCCAGGT